>NW_024037275.1:16558-73962 GCF_015832195.1 Motacilla alba alba | reverse complement strand
CCACCTGTGCCAACTCGCGCTGCTTTGAGAGTTCCCATGGAGCTCTGCAAGCTGGGACCATTAACGTGAGGTGCTGAGTTTTGTTTGCCAGGGCAGAAACATTTGCAGTGCCAGGTAGGCCCTTGGTCTTTAAGGGCTGGCAGACTGCAGGATTTCCACGAATATCAAGATGCTGCCCAGGGACAAGCTGCCACCTGTGCCAACCCGGGCTGCATTGAGGGTGCCCACGGAGCTCTGCAAATTGAGACCAGAAACGTGGGGTGCTGGGTTTTGTTTCCCCTGGCAGAAGCCTTTGTCAGTACGAGGTCGGCCCTTGGCCCTTGGGGGCCGGCTGCCTGCAGGATTTCCACGAATATCAAGATGCTGCCCAGGGACAAGCTGCCACCTGTGCCAACTCGGGCTGCTTTGAGAGTGCCCACGGTGCTCTGCAAACTGAGATGTGGAACGTGGGGTTATGGCTTTTGTTTTCCCGGGCAGAAGCCTTTGTCAGTACCAGGAGGGCCCTTGTTCCTCAGGGGCAGGCTGCCCGCTGGATTTCCACGAATATCAAGATGCTGCCCAGGGACAAGCTGCCACTTGTGCCAACTCGCGCTGCTTTTAGGGTGCCCACGGAGCTCTTCAAACTGAGACCAGGAACGTGGGTTTGTCGGTGTTGTTTTCCCGGGCAGAAACATTTGCAGGACCAGGTAGGCCCTCGGCCCTTTGGGGGAGGCTGGCACCAGGATTTCCACGAAAATCAAGTTTCCGCCCAGGGACAAGCTGCCACCTTTGCCAACTCACGCTGCTTTGAGAGTGCCCACGAAGCTCTTCAAACTGTGACCAGGACCGTGGGGTGCTGAGTTTTGTTTTCCCAGGCAGAAGTATTTGTCAGTACTAGGTAGGCCCACGGTCTTTCAGGGCCGTCAGCCTGCTGAATTTCCACGAATATCAGGATGCTGCCCACGGAGGAGCTGCCACCTGTGCCAACTCGGGCTGCTTTGAGAGTGCCCATGGTGCTCTGCAAACTGAGACCAGAAACGTGGGGTGCTGGGTTTTGTTTTCCAGGGCAGAAGCCTTTGTCAGTACCAGGAGGGTCCTTGTTCCTTATGGGCAGTCTGCCTGCAGGATTTCCACGAATATCAAGATGCTGCCCAGGGACAAGCTGCCACCTGTGCCAACTCGGGCTGCTTTGAGAGTGCCCATGGAGCTCTGCAAACTGGGACCAGGAAAGTGGTGTTCTGAGTATTGTTTTCCCGGGCAGAAGCCTTTGTCAGTACCAGGTCAGGCCTTGGCCCTTGGGGGCCGGCTGCCTGCAGGATTTCCACAAATATCAAGATGCCGCCCAGGGACAAGCTGCCACCTGTGCCAACTCGCGCTGCTTTGAGAGTGCCCACGGAGCTCTGCAAACTGAGATCAGAAACGTGGGGTGCTCGGTTTTGTTTTCCCGGGCAGAAGCCTTTGTCAGTACCAGGTCGGCCCTTGGCCCTTGGGGGCCGGCTGCCTGCAGGATTTCCACAAATATCAAGATGCCGCCCAGGGACAAGCTGCCACCTGTGCCAACTCGGGCTGCTTTGAGAGTGCCCACGGAGCTCTGCAAACTGAGATGTGGAACGTGGGGTGGTGGATTTTGTTTCCCTGGGCAGAAGCCTTTGTCAGTACCAGGAAGGCCCTTGTTCCTCAGGGGCAGGCTGCCGGCTGGATTTCCACGAATATCAAGATGCTGCCCAGGGACAAGCTGCCACTTGTGCCAACTCGCGCTGCTTTGAGGGTGCCCACGGAGCTCTGCAAACTGAGACCAGGAAGGTAGGGTTGTGGGTTTTGTTTTCCCGGGCAGAAGCCTTTGTCAGTACCAGGTAGGCCCTTGTTCCTTAGGGGCAGGCTGCCTGCAGGATTTCCACGAATATCAAGATGCTGCCCAGGGACAAGCTGCCACCTGTGCCAACTCGGGCTGCTTTGAGAGTGCCCATGGAGCTCTGCAAACTGAGACCAGAAACGTGGTGTTCTGAGTTTTGTTTTCCCGGGCAGAAGCCTTTGTCAGTACCAGGTCGGCCCTTGGCCCTTGGGGGCCAGCTGCCTGCAGGATTTCCACGAATATCAAAATGCTGCCCAGGGACAAGCTGCCACTTGTGCCAACTCGGGCTGCTTTGAGAGTGCCCACGGAGCTCTTCAAACTGAGAGAAAGTATGTGGGGTTATGGGTTTTGTTTTCCCGGGCAGAAGCCTTTGTCAGTACCAAGTAGGCCCTCAGCCCTTAGAGGCAGTCTGCCTGCTGGATTTCCCCGAATATCAAGATGCCACCCAGGGACAAGCTGCCACCTGTGCCAACTCGGGCTGCTTTGAGAGTGCCCATGGAGCTCTGCGAAGTTAGACCAGGAACTTGCCTTGGTGAGTTTTGTTTCCCCGGGCAGAAGTATTTGCAGTACAAGGCAGGCTCTCGGAACTTCAGGGCCGGCTGCCTCCTGGATTTCCACGAATATCAAGATGCTGCCCAGGGACAAGCTGCCACTTGTGCCAACTCGCGCTGCTTTGAGGGTGCCCACGGAGCTCTGCAAACTGAGACCAGGAACGTAGGGTTGTGGGTTTTGTTTTCCCGGGCAGAAGCCTCTCTCAGTACCAGGTAGGCCCTTGGTCCTTAGGGGCAGGCTGGCAGCAAGATTTCCACGAATATCAAGATGCTGCCCAGGGACAAGCTGCCACCTGTGCCAACTCGCGCTGCTTTGAGAGTTCCCATGGAGCTCTGCAAACTGGGACCATTAACGTGAGGTGCTGAGTTTTGTTTGCCAGGGCAGAAACATTTGCAGTGCCAGGTAGGCCCTTGGTCTTTAAGGGCTGGCAGCCTGCAGGATTTCCACGAATATCAAGATGCTGCCCAGGGACAAGCTGCCACCTGTGCCAACTCGGGCTGCTTTGAGGGTGCCCACGGAGCTCTGCAAACTGAGACCAGAAACGTGGGGTGCTGGGTTTTGTTTCCCCTGGCAGAAGCCTTTGTCAGTACCAGGTCGGCCCTTGGCCCTTGGGGGCCGGCTGCCTGCAGGATTTCCACGAATATCTAGATGCCGCCCAGGAAAAAGCTGCCACCTGTGCCAACTCGGGCTGCTTTGAGAGTGCCCATGGAGCTCTGCAAACTGAGATGTGGAACGTGGGGTGGTGGATTTGGTTTCCCTGGGCAGAAGCCTTTGTCAGTACCAGGAGGGCCCTTGTTCCTCAGGGGCAGGCTGCCGGCTGGATTTCCACGAATATCAAGATGCTGCCCAGGGACAAGCTGCAACTTGTGCCAACTCGCGCTGCTTTGAGGGTGCCCACGGAGCTCTGCAAACTGAGACCAGGAACGCAGGATTGTGGGTTTTGTATTCCCGGGCAGAAGCCTCTCTCAGTACCAGGTAGGCCCTTGGCCCTTGGGGGCCAGCTGCCTGCAGGATTTCCACGAATATCAAGATGCCGCCCAGGGACAAACTGCCACCTGTGCCAACTCGGGCTGCTTTGAGAGTGCCCATGGAGCTCTGCAAACTGAGATGTGGAACGTGGGGTGGTGGGTTTTGTTTCCCTGGGCAGAAGCCTTTGTCAGTACCAGGTAGGCCCTCGGCCCTTAAGGGCAGGCAGCCTGCTGGATTTCCACGAATATCAAGATGCAGCCCAGGGACAAGCTGCCACCTGTGCCAACTCGCGCTGCTTTGAGAGTGCCCATGGTGCTCTGCAAACTGAGACCAGAAACGTGGGGTGCTGGGTTTTGTTTTCCAGGACAGAAGCCTTTGTCAGTACCAAGTAGGCCCTTGTTCCTTAGGGACAGCCTGGCAGGAAGATTTCCACGAATATCAAGATGCTGCCCAGGGATATTCTGCCACCTGTGCCAACTCGGGCTGCTTTGAGTGTGCCCACGGAGTTCTTCAAACTGAGACCAGGAACGTGGGTTTGTGGGTTTTCTTTTCCCGGGCAGAAACATTTACAGGACCAGGTAGGCCCTCGGCCCTTTGGGGGAGGCTGGCACGAGGATTTCCACGAAAATCAAGTTTCCGCCCAGGGACAAGCTGCCACCTGTGCCAACTCGGGCTGCTTTGAGAGTGCCCATGGTGCTCTGCAAACTGAGACCAGGAAAGTGGTGTTCTGAGTTTTGTTTTCCGGGCAGAAGCCTTTGTCAGTACCAGGTAGGCCGTTGGCCCTTGGGGGCCAGCTGCCTGCAGGATTTCCACGAATATCAAGATGCCGCCCAGGGACAAGCTGCCACCTGTGCCAACTCGGGCTGCTTTGAGAGTGCCCACAGAGCTCTTCAAACTGAGAGAAAGTATGTGGGGTTATGGGTTTTGTTTTCCAGGGCAGAAGCCTTTGTCAGTACCAAGTAGGCCCTCAGCCCTTAGAGGCAGTCTGCCTGCTGGATTTCCACGCATATCAAGATGCCACCCAGGGACAAGCTGCCACCTGTGCCAACTCGGGCTGCTTTGAGAGTGCCCATGGAGCTCTGCAAAGTGAGACCAGGAACTTGCCTTGGTGAGTTTTGTTTCCCTGGGCAGAAGCATTTGCAGTACCAGGTAGGCTCTCGTAATTCAGGGCCGGCTGCCTCCTGGATTTCCACGAATATCAAGATGCTGCCCAGGGACCAGCTTCCACTTGTGCCAACTCGCGCTGCTTTGAGGGTGCCCACGGAGCTCTGCAAACTGAGACCAGGAACGTAGGGTTGTGGGTTTTGTTTTCCCGGGCAGAAGCCTCTCTCAGTACCAGGTAGGCCCTTGTTCCTTAGGGGCAGGCTGCCTGCTGAATTTCCACGAATATCAAGATGCTGCCCAGGGACAAGCTGCCACCTGTGCCAACTCGCGCTGCTTTGAGAGTTCCCATGGAGCTCTGCAAGCTGGGACCATTAACGTGAGGTGCTGAGTTTTGTTTGCCAGGGCAGAAACATTTGCAGTGCCAGGTAGGCCCTTGGTCTTTAAGGGCTGGCAGCCTGCAGGATTTCCACGAATATCAAGATGCTGCCCAGGGACAAGCTGCCACCTGTGCCAACTCGGGCTGCTTTGAGGGTGCCCACGGAGCTCTGCAAATTGAGACCAGAAACGTGGGGTGCTGGGTTTTGTTTCCCCTGGCAGAAGCCTTTGTCAGTACCAGGTCGGCCCTTGGCCCTTGGGGGCCGGCTGCCTGCAGGATTTCCACAAATATCAAGATGCTGCCCAGGGACAAGCTGCCACCTGTGCCAACTCGGGCTGCTTTGAGAGTGCCCACGGTGCTCTGCAAACTGAGATGTGGAACGTGGGGTTATGGCTTTTGTTTTCCCGGGCAGAAGCCTTTGTCAGTACCAGGAGGGCCCTTGTTCCTCAGGGGCAGGCTGCCCGCTGGATTTCCACGAATATCAAGATGCTGCCCAGGGACAAGCTGCCACTTGTGCCAACTCGCGCTGCTTTGAGGGTGCCCACGGAGCTCTTCAAACTGAGACCAGGAACGTGGGTTTGTCGGTGTTGTTTTCCCGGGCAGAAACATTTGCAGGACCAGGTAGGCCCTCGGCCCTTTGGGGGAGGCTGGCACCAGGATTTCCACGAAAATCAAGTTTCCGCCCAGGGACAAGCTGCCACCTTTGCCAACTCACGCTGCTTTGAGAGTGCCCACGAAGCTCTGCAAACTGTGACCAGGACCGTGGGGTGCTGAGTTTTGTTTTCCCAGGCAGAAGTATTTGTCAGTACTAGGTAGGCCCACGGTCTTTCAGGGCCGTCAGCCTGCTGAATTTCCACGAATATCAGGATGCTGCCCACGGAGGAGCTGCCACCTGTGCCAACTCGGGCTGCTTTGAGAGTGCCCATGGTGCTCTGCAAACTGAGACCAGAAACGTGGGGTGCTGGGTTTTGTTTTCCAGGGCAGAAGCCTTTGTCAGTACCAGGAGGGTCCTTGTTCCTTATGGGCAGTCTGCCTGCAGGATTTCCACGAATATCAAGATGCTGCCCAGGGACAAGCTGCCACCTGTGCCAACTCGGGCTGCTTTGAGAGTGCCCATGGAGCTCTGCAAACTGGGACCAGGAAAGTGGTGTTCTGAGTATTGTTTTCCCGGGCAGAAGCCTTTGTCAGTACCAGGTAGGCCCTCGGCCCTTTGGGGCCGGCAGCCTGCTGGATTTCCATGAATCTGAACATGCCGCCCAGGGATAAGCTGCCACATGTGCCAACTCGCGCTGCTTTGAGAGAGCCCATGGAGCTCTGCAAACTGAGATGTGGATCGTGGGGTGGTGAGTTTTGTTTTCCCGGTCAGAAGCCTTTGTCAGTGTCAGGTCGGCCCTTGTTCCACAGGGGCAGGCTGCCGGCTGGATTTCCACGAATATCAAGATGCCGCCCAGGGACAAGCTGCCACCTGTGCCAACTCGGGCTGGTTTGAGAGTGCCCATGGAGCTCTGCAAACTGAGACCTGGAACGTGGGGTGGTGGGTTTTGTTTCCCCGGGCAGAAGCCTTTGTCAGTACCAGGTCAGGCCTTGGCCCTTGGGGGCCGGCTGCCTGCAGGATTTCCACAAATATCAAGATGCCGCCCAGGGACAAGCTGCCACCTGTGCCAACTCGGGCTGCTTTGAGAGTGCCCACGGAGCTCTGCAAACTGAGACCAGAAACGTGGGGTGCTGGGTTTTGTTTTCCCGGGCAGAAGCCTTTGTCAGTACCAGGTCGGCCCTTGGCCCTTGGGGGCCGGCTGCCTGCAGGATTTCCACAAATATCAAGATGCCGCCCAGGGACAAGCTGCCACCTGTGCCAACTCGGGCTGCTTTGAGAGTGCCCACGGAGCTCTGCAAACTGAGATGTGGAACGTGGTGTGGTGGATTTTGTTTCCCTGGGCAGAAGCCTTTCTCAGTACCAGGAAGGCCCTTGTTCCTCAGGGGCAGGCTGCCGGGGGGATTTCCACGAATATCAAGATGCTGCCCAGGGACAAGCTGCCACTTGTGCCAACTCGCGCTGCTTTGAGGGTGCCCACGGAGCTCTGCAAACTGAGACCAGGAACGTAGGGTTGTGGGTTTTGTTTTCCCGGGCAGAAGCCTTTGTCAGTACCAGGTAGGCCCTTGTTCCTTAGGGGCAGGCTGCCTGCAGGATTTCCACGAATATCAAGATGCTGCCCAGGGACAAGCTGCCACCCTGCCAACTCGTGCTGCTTTGAGAGTGCCCATGGAGCTCTGCAAACTGAGACCAGAAACGTGGTGTTCTGAGTTTTGTTTTCCCGGGCAGAAGCCTTTGTCAGTACCAGGTAGGCCCTTGGCCCTTGGGGGCCAGCTGCCTGCAGGATTTCCACGAATATCAAAATGCTGCCCAGGGACAAGCTGCCACTTGTGCCAACTCGGGCTGCTTTGAGAGTGCCCACGGAGCTCTTCAAACTGAGAGAAAGTATGTGGGGTTATGGGTTTTGTTTTCCCGGGCAGAAGCCTTTGTCAGTACCAAGTAGGCCCTCAGCCCTTAGAGGCAGTCTGCCTGCTGGATTTCCCCGAATATCAAGATGCCACCCAGGGACAAGCTGCCACCTGTGCCAACTCGGGCTGCTTTGAGAGTGCCCATGGAGCTCTGCGAAGTTAGACCAGGAACTTGCCTTGGTGAGTTTTGTTTCCCCGGGCAGAAGTATTTGCAGTACAAGGCAGGCTCTCGGAACTTCAGGGCCGGCTGCCTCCTGGATTTCCACGAATATCAAGATGCTGCCCAGGGACAAGCTGCCACTTGTGCCAACTCGCGCTGCTTTGAGGGTGCCCACGGAGCTCTGCAAACTGAGACCAGGAACGTAGGGTTGTGGGTTTTGTTTTCCCGGGCAGAAGCCTCTCTCAGTACCAGGTAGGCCCTTGGTCCTTAGGGGCAGGCTGGCAGCAAGATTTCCACGAATATCAAGACGCTGCCCAGGGACAAGCTGCCACCTGTGCCAACTCGGGCTGCTTTGAGAGTTCCCATGGAGCTCTGCAAACTGGGACCATTAACGTGAGGTGCTGAGTTTTGTTTCTCCGGGCAGAAACATTTGCAGTGCCAGGTAGGCCCTTGGTCTTTAAGGGCTGGCAGCCTGCAGGATTTCCACAAATATCAAGATGCTGCCCAGGGACAAGCTGCCACCTGTGCCAACTCGGGCTGCTTTGAGGGTGCCCACGGAGCTCTGCAAACTGAGACCAGAAACGTGGGGTGCTGGGTTTTGTTTCCCCTGGCAGAAGCCTTTGTCAGTACCAGGTCGGCCCTTGGCCCTTGGGGGCCGGCTGCCTGCAGGATTTCCACGAATATCTAGATGCCGCCCAGGGACAAGCTGCCACCTGTGCCAACTCGGGCTGCTTTGAGAGTGCCCATGGAGCTCTGCAAACTGAGATGTGGAACGTGGGGTGGTGGATTTTGTTTCCCTGGGCAGAAGCCTTTGTCAGTACCAGGAAGGCCCTTGTTCCTCAGGGGCAGGCTGCCGGCTGGATTTCCATGAATATCAAGATGCTGCCCAGGGACAAGCTGCCACTTGTGCCAACTCGCGCTGCTTTGAGGGTTCCCATGGAGCTCTGCAAACTGAGACCAGGAACGTAGGATTGTGGGTTTTGTTTTCCCGGGCAGAAGCCTCTCTCAGTACCAGGTAGGCCCTTGTTCCTTAGGGGCAGGCTGGCAGGAAGATTTCCACGAATATCAAGATGCTGCCCAGGGACAAGCTGCCACCTGTGCCAACTCGGGCTGCTTTGAGAGTGCCCATGGAGCTCTGCAAACTGAGACCATGAACCTGGGGTGCTGAGTTTTGTTTCTCCGGGCAGAAGCATTTGCAGTGCCAGGTAGGCCCTTGGTCTTTAAGGGCAGGCAGCCTGCTGGATTTCCATGAATATCAAGATGCTGCCAAAGGACAAGCTGCCACCTGTGCCAACTCGCGCTGCTTTGAGAGTGCCCTTGGAGCTCTTCAAAGTGAGACCAGGAACGTGCGTTGGTGAGTTTTGTTTCCCCGGGCAGAAGCATTTGTCAGTACCAGGTAGGCCCTCGGAATTTCAGGGCCGACTGCCTGCTGGATTTCCACGAATATCAAGATGCTGCCCAGGGACAAGCTGCCACCTGTGCCAACTCGCGCTGCTTTGAGATTGCCCACGGAGATCTGCAAACTGTGGCCAGGACGGTGGGGTGCTGAGTTTTGTTTTCCCGGGCAGAAGCCTTTGTCAGTACTAGGTAGGCCCATGGTCTTAAAGGGCCGTCAGCCTGCTGAATTTCAATGAATATCAAAATGCTGCCCAGGGACAAGCTGCCACCTGTGCCAACTCGGGCTGCTTTGAGAGTGCCCATGGAGCTCTGCAAACTGAGACCATGAACCTGTGTTGCTGAGTTTTGTTTCTCCGGGCAGAAGCATTTGAAGTGCCAGGTACGCCCTCGGTCCTTAAGGGCAGGCAGCCTGCTGGATTTCCCCGAATATCAAGATGCCACCCAGGGACAAGCTGCCACCTGTGCCAACTCGGGCTGCTTTGAGAGTGCCCATGGAGCTCTGCGAAGTTAGACCAGGAACTTGCCTTGGTGAGTTTTGTTTCCCCGGGCAGAAGTATTTGCAGTACAAGGCAGGCTCTCGGAACTTCAGGGCCGGCTGCCTCCTGGATTTCCACGAAAATCAAGTTTCCGCCCAGGGACAAGCTGCCACCTGTGCCAACTCGGGCTGCTTTGAGAGTGCCCATGGTGCTCTGCAAACTGAGACCAGGAAAGTGGTGTTCTGAGTTTTGTTTTCCGGGCAGAAGCCTTTGTCAGTACCAGGTAGGCCGTTGGCCCTTGGGGGCCAGCTGCCTGCAGGATTTCCACGAATATCAAGATGCCGCCCAGGGACAAGCTGCCACCTGTGGCAACTCGGGCTGCTTTGAGAGTGCCCACAGAGCTCTTCAAACTGAGAGAAAGTATGTGGGGTTATGGGTTTTGTTTTCCAGGGCAGAAGCCTTTGTCAGTACCAAGTAGGCCCTCAGCCCTTAGAGGCAGTCTGCCTGCTGGATTTCCACGCATATCAAGATGCCACCCAGGGACAAGCTGCCACCTGTGCCAACTCGGGCTGCTTTGAGAGTGCCCATGGAGCTCTGCAAAGTGAGACCAGGAACTTGCCTTGGTGAGTTTTGTTTCCCTGGGCAGAAGCTTTTGCAGTACCAGGTAGGCTCTCGTAATTCAGGGCCGGCTGCCTCCTGGATTTCCACGAATATCAAGATGCTGCCCAGGGACCAGCTTCCACTTGTGCCAACTCGCGCTGCTTTGAGGGTGCCCACGGAGCTCTGCAAACTGAGACCAGGAACGTAGGGTTGTGGGTTTTGTTTTCCCGGGCAGAAGCCTCTCTCAGTACCAGGTAGGCCCTTGTTCCTTAGGGGCAGGCTGGCAGCAAGATTTCCACGAATATCAAGATGCTGCCCAGGGACAAGCTGCCACCTGTGCCAACTCGCGCTGCTTTGAGAGTTCCCATGGAGCTCTGCAAGCTGGGACCATTAACGTGAGGTGCTGAGTTTTGTTTGCCAGGGCAGAAACATTTGCAGTGCCAGGTAGGCCCTTGGTCTTTAAGGGCTGGCAGACTGCAGGATTTCCACAAATATCAAGATGCTGCCCAGGGACAAGCTGCCACCTGTGCCAACTCGGGCTGCTTTGAGGGTGCCCACGGAGCTCTGCAAATTGAGACCAGAAACGTGGGGTGCTGGGTTTTGTTTCCCCTGGCAGAAGCCTTTGTCAGTACCAGGTCGGCCCTTGGCCCTTGGGGGCCGGCTGCCTGCAGGATTTCCACGAATATCAAGATGCTGCCCAGGGACAAGCTGCCACCTGTGCCAACTCGGGCTGCTTTGAGAGTGCCCACGGTGCTCTGCAAACTGAGATGTGGAACGTGGGGTTATGGCTTTTGTTTTCCCGGGCAGAAGCCTTTGTCAGTACCAGGAGGGCCCTTGTTCCTCTGGGGCAGGCTGCCCGCTGGATTTCCACGAATATCAAGATGCTGCCCAGGGACAAGCTGCCACTTGTGCCAACTCGCACTGCTTTTAGGGTGCCCACGGAGCTCTTCAAACTGAGACCAGGAACGTGGGTTTGTCGGTGTTGTTTTCCCGGGCAGAAACATTTGCAGGACCAGGTAGGCCCTCGGCCCTTTGGGGGAGGCTGGCACCAGGATTTCCACGAAAATCAAGTTTCCGCCCAGGGACAAGCTGCCACCTTTGCCAACTCACGCTGCTTTGAGAGTGCCCACGAAGCTCTGCAAACTGTGACCAGGACCGTGGGGTGGTGGGTTTTGTTTTCCGGGGCAGAAGCCTTTGTCAGTACCAGGAGGGCCCTTGTTCCTCAGGGGCAGGCTGTCGGCTGAATTTCCACGAATATCAAGATGCTGCCCAGGGACAAACTGCAACTTGTGCAAACTCGCGGTGCTTTGAGGGTGCCCACGGAGCTCTGCAAACTGAGACCAGGAACGTGGGGTGGTGGGTTTTGTTTTCCCGGTCAGAAGCCTTTGTCAGTGTCAGGTCGGCCCTTGTTCCACAGGGGCAGGCTGCCGGCTGGATTTCCACGAATATCAAGATGCCGCCCAGGGACAAGCTGCCACCTGTGCCAACTCGGGCTGGTTTGAGAGTGCCCATGGAGCTCTGCAAACTGAGACCTGGAACGTGGGGTGGTGGGTTTTGTTTCCCCGGGCAGAAGCCTTTGTCAGTACCAGGTCAGGCCTTGGCCCTTGGGGGCCGGCTGCCTGCAGGATTTCCACAAATATCAAGATGCCGCCCAGGGACAAGCTGCCACCTGTGCCAACTCAGGCTGCTTTGAGAGTGCCCACGGAGCTCTGCAAACTGAGACCAGAAACGTGGGGTGGTGGATTTTGTTTCCCTGGGCAGAAGCCTTTCTCAGTACCAGGAAGGCCCTTGTTCCTCAGGGGCAGGCTGCCGGGGGGATTTCCACGAATATCAAGATGCTGCCCAGGGACAAGCTGCCACTTGTGCCAACTCGCGCTGCTTTGAGGGTGCCCACGGAGCTCTGCAAACTGAGACCAGGAACGTAGGGTTGTGGGTTTTGTTTTCCCGGGCAGAAGCCTTTGTCAGTACCAGGTAGGCCCTTGTTCCTTAGGGGCAGGCTGCCTGCAGGATTTCCACGAATATCAAGATGCTGCCCAGGGACAAGCTGCCACCTGTGCCAACTCGGGCTGCTTTGAGAGTGCCCATGGAGCTCTGCAAACTGAGACCAGAAACGTGGTGTTCTGAGTTTTGTTTTCCCGGGCAGAAGCCTTTGTCAGTACCAGGTAGGCCCTTGGCCCTTGGGGGACAGCTGCCTGCAGGATTTCCACGAATATCAAAATGCTTCCCAGGGACAAGCTGCCACTTGTGAGAGTGCCCACGGAGCTCTTGCAGTACGAAGTAGGCCCTCAGCCCTTAGAGGCAGTCTGCCTGCTGGATTTCCACGCATATCAAGGTCGGCTCTGCGAAGTTAGACCTGTACAAGGCAGGCTCTCCACGAATATCAAGATGCTGAGGGAGTGCCCACGGACGTGGGGTGGTGGGTTTTTGTTTTCCGGGGCAGAGCCTTTGTCAGTACCTCAGAGGCAGGCTCGGCTGAATTTCCACGAATATCAAACTGAGACAAACTGCAAGAAACTCGCGGTGCTTTGAGGGTGCCCACGGAGCTCTGCAAACTGAGACCAGGAACGTAGGGTTGTGGGTTTTGTTTTCCCGGGCAGAAGCCTCTCTCAGTACCAGGTAGGCCCTTGTTCCCTAGGGACAGCCTGGCAGCAAGATTTCCACGAATATGCTGCCACCTGGCCAACTTGCTTTGAGAGTGCCCACGGAGCTCTGCAAACTGAGACCATGAACCTGGGGTGCTGAGCTTTGTTTCTTTCCTTAAGGGCAGGCAGCCTGCTGGATTTCCACGAATATCAAGATGCTACCCAGGGACAAGCTGGCTTTGAGAGTGCCCAGAACGTGGGGTGCTGGGCCTTTCAGTACCAAGTAGGTCAGCAAGATTTCCACAAATATCAAGATGCTTACTGCCACCTGTGCCAACTCGGGCTGCTTTGAGTGTGCCCATGGAGTTCTTCATACTGAGACCAGGAACGTGGGTTTGTGGGTTTTCTTTTCCCGGGCAGAAACATTTGCAGGACCAGGTAGAAAATCAAGTTTCCGCCCAGGGACAAGCTGCCACCTGTGCCAAGTGCCCATGGTGCTCTGCAAATTGAGACCAGGAAAGTGGTGTTCTGAGATTTGTTTTCCGGGCAGAAGCCTTTGTCAGTACCAGGTCGGCCCTCAGCCCTTAGAGGCAGTCTGCCTGCTGGATTTCCACGCATATCAAGATGCCACCCAGGGACAAGCTGCCACCTGTGCCAACTCGGGCTGCTTTGAGAGTGCCCATGGAGCTCTGCAAAGTGAGACCAGGAACTTGCCTTGGTGAGTTTTGTTTCCCTGGGCAGAAGCATTTGCAGTACCAGGCAGGCTCTCGTAATTCAGGGCCGGCTGCCTCCTGGATTTCCACGAATATCAAGATGCTGCCCAGGGACCAGCTTCCACTTGTGCCAACTCGCGCTGCTTTGAGGGTGCCCACGGAGCTCTGCAAACTGAGACCAGGAACGTAGGGTTGTGGGTTTTGTTTTCCCGGGCAGAAGCCTCTCTCAGTACCAGGTAGGCCCTTGTTCCTTAGGGGCAGGCTGGCAGCAAGATTTCCACGAATATCAAGATGCTGCCCAGGGACAAGCTGCCACCTGTGCCAACTCGCGCTGCTTTGAGAGTTCCCATGGAGCTCTGCAAACTGGGACCATTAACGTGAGGTGCTGAGTTTTGTTTGCCAGGGCAGAAACATTTGCAGTGCCAGGTAGGCCCTTGGTCTTTAAGGGCTGGCAGACTGCAGGATTTCCACGAATATCAAGATGCTGCCCAGGGACAAGCTGCCACCTGTGCCAACTCGGGCTGCTTTGAGGGTGCCCACGGAGCTCTGCAAACTGAGACCAGAAACGTGGGGTGCTGGGTTTTGTTTCCCCTGGCAGAAGCCTTTGTCAGTACCAGGTCGGCCCTTGGCCCTTGGGGGCCGGCTGCCTGCAGGATTTCCACGAATATCAAGATGCTGCCCAGGGACAAGCTGCCACCTGTGCCAACTCGGGCTGCTTTGAGAGTGCCCACGGTGCTCTGCAAACTGAGATGTGGAACGTGGGGTTATGGCTTTTGTTTTCCCGGGCAGAAGCCTTTGTCAGTACCAGGAGGGCCCTTGTTCCTCTGGGGCAGGCTGCCCACTGGATTTCCACGAATATCAAGATGCTGCCCAGGGACAAGCTGCCACTTGTGCCAACTCGCGATGCTTTGAGGGTGCCCACGGAGCTCTGCAAACTGAGACCAGGAACCTGTGTTTGTCGGTGTTGTTTTCCCGGGCAGAAACATTTGCAGGACCAGGTAGGCCCTCGGCCCTTTGGGGGAGGCTGGCACCAGGATTTCCACGAAAATCAAGTTTCCGCCCAGGGACAAGCTGCCACCTTTGCCAACTCACGCTGCTTTGAGAGTGCCCACGAAGCTCTGCAAACTGTGACCAGGACCGTGGGGTGCTGAGTTTTGTTTTCCCAGGCAGAAGTATTTGTCAGTACCAGGTAGGCCCTCGGTCCTTTGGGGCCGGCAGCCTGCTGGATTTCCACGAATATAAACATGCTGCCCAGGGATAAGCTGCCACCTGTGCCAACTCGGGCTGCTTTGAGGGAGCCCATGGAGCTCTGCAAACTGAGACCAGAAACGTGGGGTGCTGAGTTTTGTTTCCCCGGGCAGAAGCCTTTGTCAGTACCAGGTCAGGCCTTGGCCCTTGGGGGCCGGCTGCCTGCAGGATTTCCACAAATATCTAGATGCCGCCCAGGGACAAGCTGCCACCTGTGCCAACTCGGGCTGCTTTGAGAGTGCCCACGGAGCTCTGCAAACTGAGATGTGAAACGTGGGGTGGTGGATTTTGTTTCCCTGGGCAGAAGCCTTTGTCAGTACCAGGAAGGCCCTTGTTCCTCAGGGGCAGGCTGCCGGGGGGATTTCCACGAATATCAAGATGCTGCCCAGGGACAAGCTGCCACTTGTGCCAACTCGCGCTGCTTTGAGGGTGCCCACGGAGCTCTGCAAACTGAGACCAGGAAGGTAGGGTTGTGGGTTTTGTTTTCCCGGGCAGAAGCCTCTGTCAGTACCAGGTAGGCCCTTGGTCCTTAGGGGCAGGCTGCCTGCAGGATTTCCACGAATATCAAGATGCTGCCCAGGGACAAGCTGCCACCTGTGCCAACTCGTGCTGCTTTGAGAGTGCCCATGGAGATCTGCAAACTGAGACCAGAAACGTGGTGTTCTGAGTTTTGTTTTCCCGGGCAGAAGCCTTTGTCAGTACCAGGTAGGCCCTTGGCCCTTGGGGGACAGCTGCCTGCAGGATTTCCACGAATATCAAAATGCTTCCCAGGGACAAGCTGCCACTTGTGCCAACTCGGGCTGCTTTGAGAGTGCCCACGGAGCTCTTCAAACTGAGAGAAAGTATGTGGGGTTATGGGTTTTGTTTTCCCGGGCAGAAGCCTTTGTCAGTACGAAGTAGGCCCTCAGCCCTTAGAGGCAGTCTGCCTGCTGGATTTCCACGAATATCAAGATGCCACCCAGGGACAAGCTGCCACCTGTGCCAACTCGGGCTGCTTTGAGAGTGCCCATGGAGCTCTGCGAAGTTAGACCAGGAACTTGCCTTGGTGAGTTTTGTTTCCCCGGGCAGAAGTATTTGCAGTACAAGGCAGGCTCTTGGAACTTCAGGGCCGGCTGCCTCCTGGATTTCCACGAATATCAAGATGCTGCCCAGGGACAAGCTGCCACTTGTGCCAACTCGCGCTGCTTTGCGGGTGCCCACGGAGCTCTGCAAACTGAGACCAGGAACGTGGGGTTGTGGGTTTTTGTTTTCCGGGGCAGAAGCCTCTGTCAGTACCAGGAGTGCCCTTGTTCCTTAGAGGCAGGCTGTCGGCTGAATTTCCACGAATATCAAGATGCTGCCCAGGGACAAACTGCAACTTGTGCAAACTCGCGGTGCTTTGAGAGTGCCCACGGAGCTCTGCAAACTGGGACCATTAACGTAGGGTTGTGAGTTTTGTTTTCCAGGGCAGAAGCCTCTCTCAGTACCAGGTAGGCCCTTGGTCTTTAGGGCTGGCTGACTGCAGGATTTCCACGAATATCAAGATGCTGCCCAGGGACAAGCTGCCACCTGTGCCAACTCGGGCTGCTTTGAGAGTGCCCACGGAGCTCTGCAAACTGAGACCATGAACCTGGGGTGCTGAGCTTTGTTTCTCCGGGCAGAAGCATTTGAAGTGCCAGGTAGGCCCTCGGTCCTTAAGGGCAGGCAGCCTGCTGGATTTCCACGAATATCAAGATGCTGCCCAGGGACAAGCTGCCACCTGTGCCAACTCACGCTGCTTTGAGAGTGCCCATGGTGCTCTGCAAACTGAGACCAGAAACGTGGGGTGCTGGGTTTTCTTTTCCAGGGCAGAAGCCTTTGTCAGTACCAAGTAGGCCCTTGTTCCTTAGGGACAGCCTGGCAGCAAGATTTCCACAAATATCAAGATGCTTCCCAGGGATATTCTGCCACCTGTGCCAACTCGGGCTGCTTTGAGTGTGCCCATGGAGTTCTTCATACTGAGACCAGGAACGTGGGTTTGTGGGTTTTCTTTTCCCGGGCAGAAACATTTGCAGGACCAGGTAGGCCCTCGGCCCTTTGGGGGAGGCTGGCACGAGGATTTCCACGAAAATCAAGTTTCCGCCCAGGGACAAGCTGCCACCTGTGCCAACTCGGGCTGCTTTGAGAGTGCCCATGGTGCTCTGCAAATTGAGACCAGGAAAGTGGTGTTCTGAGATTTGTTTTCCGGGCAGAAGCCTTTGTCAGTACCAGGTCGGCCCTCAGCCCTTAGAGGCAGTCTGCCTGCTGGATTTCCACGCATATCAAGATGCCACCCAGGGACAAGCTGCCACCTGTGCCAACTCGGGCTGCTTTGAGAGTGCCCATGGAGCTCTGCAAAGTGAGACCAGGAACTTGCCTTGGTGAGTTTTGTTTCCCTGGGCAGAAGCATTTGCAGTACCAGGCAGGCTCTCGTAATTCAGGGCCGGCTGCCTCCTGGATTTCCACGAATATCAAGATGCTGCCCAGGGACCAGCTTCCACTTGTGCCAACTCGCGCTGCTTTGAGGGTGCCCACGGAGCTCTGCAAACTGAGACCAGGAACGTAGGGTTGTGGGTTTTGTTTTCCCGGGCAGAAGCCTCTCTCAGTACCAGGTAGGCCCTTGTTCCTTAGGGGCAGGCTGGCAGCAAGATTTCCACGAATATCAAGATGCTGCCCAGGGACAAGCTGCCACCTGTGCCAACTCGCGCTGCTTTGAGAGTTCCCATGGAGCTCTGCAAACTGGGACCATTAACGTGAGGTGCTGAGTTTTCTTTGCCAGGGCAGAAACATTTGCAGTGCCAGGTAGGCCCTTGGTCTTTAAGGGCTGGCAGACTGCAGGATTTCCACGAATATCAAGATGCTGCCCAGGGACAAGCTGCCACCTGTGCCGACTCGGGCTGCTTTGAGGGTGCCCACGGAGCTCTGCAAACTGAGACCAGAAACGTGGGGTGCTGGGTTTTGTTTCCCCTGGCAGAAGCCTTTGTCAGTACCAGGTCGGCCCTTGGCCCTTGGGGGCCGGCTGCCTGCAGGATTTCCACGAATATCAAGATGCTGCCCAGGGACAAGCTGCCACCTGTGCCAACTTGGGCTGCTTTGAGAGTGCCCACGGTGCTCTGCAAACTGAGATGTGGAACGTGGGGTTATGGCTTTTGTTTTCCCGGGCAGAAGCCTTTGTCAGTACCAGGAGGGCCCTTGTTCCTCAGGGGCAGGCTGCCCACTGGATTTCCACGAATATCAAGATGCTGCCCAGGGACAAGCTGCCACTTGTGCCAACTCGCGATGCTTTGAGGGTGCCCACGGAGCTCTGCAAACTGAGACCATGAACCTGTGTTGCTGAGTTTTCTTTCTCCGGGCAGAAGCATTTGAAGTGCCAGGTAGGCCCTTGGTCTTTAAGGGCTGGCAGCCTGCATGATTTCCACGAATATCAAGATGCTGCCCAGGGACAAGCTGCCACCTGTGCCAACTCGGGCTGCTTTGAGGGTGCCCACGGAGCTCTGCAAACTGAGACCAGAAACGTGGGGTGCTGGGTTTTGTTTCCCCTGGCAGAAGCCTTTGTCAGTACCAGGTCGGCCCTTGGCCCTTGGGGGCCGGCTGCCTGCAGGATTTCCACGAATATCTAGATGCCGCCCAGGGACAAGCTGCCACCTGTGCCAACTCGGGCTGCTTTGAGAGTGCCCACGGAGCTCTGCAAACTGAGATGTGGAACGTGGGGTGGTGGATTTTGTTTCCCTGGGCAGAAGCCTTTGTCAGTACCAGGAAGGCCCTTGTTCCTCAGGGGCAGGCTGCCGGCTGGATTTCCACGAATATCAAGATGCTGCCCAGGGACAAGCTGCCACTTGTGCCAACTCGCGCTGCTTTGAGGGTGCCCACGGAGCTCTGCAAACTGAGACCAGGAAGGTAGGGTTGTGGGTTTTGTTTTCCCGGGCAGAAGCCTCTCTCAGTACCAGGTAGGCCCTTGGTCCTTAGGGGCAGGCTGCCTCCTGGATTTCCACGAATATCAAGATGCTGCCCAGGGACAAGCTGCCATCTGTGCCAACTCGAGCTGCTTTGAGAGTGCCCATGGAGCTCTGCAAACTGAGACCAGAAACGTGGTGTTCTGAGTTTTGTTTTCCCGGGCAGAAGCCTTTGTCAGTACCAGGTCGGCCCTTGGCCCTTGGGGGCCAGCTGCCTGCAGGATTTCCACGAATATCAAAATGCTGCCCAGGGACAAGCTGCCACTTGTGCCAACTCGGGCTGCTTTGAGAGTGCCCACGGAGCTCTTCAAACTGAGAGAAAGTATGTGGGGTTATGGGTTTTGTTTTCCCGGGCAGAAGCCTTTGTCAGTACCAAGTAGGCCCTCAGCCCTTAGAGGCAGTCTGCCTGCTGGATTTCCCCGAATATCAAGATGCCACCCAGGGACAAGCTGCCACCTGTGCCAACTCGGGCTGCTTTGAGAGTGCCCATGGAGCTCTGCGAAGTTAGACCAGGAACTTGCCTTGGTGAGTTTTGTTTCCCCGGGCAGAAGTATTTGCAGTACAAGGCAGGCTCTCGGAACTTCAGGGCCGGCTGCCTCCTGGATTTCCACGAATATCAAGATGCTGCCCAGGGACAAGCTGCCACTTGTGCCAACTCGCGATGCTTTGAGGGTGCCCACGGAGCTCTGCAAACTGAGACCAGGAACGTAGGGTTGTGGGTTTTGTTTTCCCGGGCAGAAGCCTCTCTCAGTACCAGGTAGGCCCTTGGTCCTTAGCGGCAGGCTGGCAGCAAGATTTCCACGAATATCAAGATGCTGCCCAGGGACAAGCTGCCACCTGTGCCAACTCGGGCTGCTTTGAGAGTTCCCATGGAGCTCTGCAAACTGGGACCATTAACGTGAGGTGCTGAGTTTTGTTTGCCAGGGCAGAAACATTTGCAGTGCCAGGTAGGCCCTTGGTCTTTAAGGGCTGGCAGACTGCAGGATTTCCACGAATATCAAGATGCTGCCCAGGGACAAGCTGCCACCTGTGCCAACTCGGGCTGCTTTGATGGTGCCCACGGAGCTCTGCAAACTGAGACCAGAAACGTGGGGTGCTGGGTTTTGTATGCCCTGGCAGAAGCCTTTGTCAGTACCAGGTCGGCCCTTGGCCCTTGGGGGCCGGCTGCCTGCAGGATTTCCACGAATATCTAGATGCCGCCCAGGAAAAAGCTGCCACCTGTGCCAACTCGGGCTGCTTTGAGAGTGCCCATGGAGCTCTGCAAACTGAGATGTGGAACATGGGGTGGTGGGTTTTGTTTCCCTGGGCAGAAGCCTTTGTCAGTACCAGGAGGGCCCTTGTTCATCAGGGGCAGGCTGCCCGCTGGATTTCCACGAATATCAAGATGCTGCCCAGGGACAAGCTGCCACTTGTGCCAACTCGCGCTGCTTTGAGGGTGCCCACGGAGCTCTGCAAACTGAGACCAGGAACGTAGGGTTGTGGGTTTTGTTTTCCCGGGCAGAAGCCTCTCTCAGTACCAGGTAGGCCCTTGTTCCTTAGGGGCAGGCTGGCAGCAAGATTTCCACGAATATCAAGATGCTGCCCAGGGACAAGCTGCCACCTGTGCCAACTCGGGCTGCTTTGAGAGTGCCCATGGAGCTCTGCAAACTGAGACCATGAACCTGGGGTGCTGAGTTTTGTTTCTCCGGGCAGAAGCATTTGCAGTGCCAGGTAGGCCCTTGGTCTTTAAGGGCAGGCAGCCTGCTGGATTTCCATGAATATCAAGATGCTGCCAAAGGACAAGCTGCCACCTGTGCCAACTCGCGCTGCTTTGAGAGTGCCCTTGGAGCTCTGCAAAGTGAGACCAGGAACGTGCGTTGGTGAGTTTTGTTTCCCCGGGCAGAAGCATTTGTCAGTACCAGGTAGGCCCTCGGAATTTCAGGGCCGACTGCCTGCTGGATTTCCACGATTATCAAGATGCTGCCCAGGGACAAGCTGCCACCTGTGCCAACTCGCGCTGCTTTGAGATTGCCCACGGAGATCTGCAAACTGTGGCCAGGACGGTGGGGTGCTGAGTTTTGTTTTCCCGGGCAGAAGCCTTTGTCAGTACTAGGTAGGCCCATGGTCTTAAAGGGCCGTCAGCCTGCTGAATTTCAATGAATATCAAGATGCTGCCCAGGGACAAGCTGCCACCTGTGCCAACTCAGGCTGCTTTGAGAGTGCCCATGGAGCTCTGCAAACTGAGACCATGAACCTGGGGTGCTGAGTTTTGTTTCTCCGGGCAGAAGCATTTGAAGTGCCAGGTACGCCCTCGGTCTTTAAGGGCAGGCAGCCTGCTGGATTTCCCCGAATATCAAGATGCCACCCAGGGACAAGCTGCCACCTGTGCCAACTCGGGCTGCTTTGAGAGTGCCCATGGAGCTCTGCGAAGTTAGACCAGGAACTTGCCTTGGTGAGTTTTGTTTCCCCGGGCAGAAGTATTTGCAGTACAAGGCAGGCTCTCGGAACTTCAGGGCCGTCTGCCTCCTGGATTTCCACGAATATCAAGATGCTGCCCAGGGACAAGCTGCCACTTGTGCCAACTCGCGCTGCTTTGAGGGTGCCCACGGAGCTCTGCAAACTGAGACCAGGAACGTGGGGTGGTGGGTTTTGTTTTCCGGGGCAGAAGCCTTTGTCAGTACCAGGAGGGCCCTTGTTCCTCAGGGGCAGGCTGTCGGCTGAATTTCCACGAATATCAAGATGCTGCCCAGGGACAAACTGCCACTTGTGCAAACTCGCGGTGCTTTGAGGGTGCCCACGGAGCTCTGCAAACTGAGACCAGGAACGTAGGGTTGTGGGTTTTGTTTTCCCGGGCAGAAGCCTCTCTCAGTACCAGGTAGGCCCTTGTTCCCTAGGGACAGCCTGGCAGCAAGATTTCCACGAATATCAAGATGCTGCCCAGGGACAAGCTGCCACCTGTGCCAACTCGGGCTGCTTTGAGAGTGCCCACGGAGCTCTGCAAACTGAGACCATGAACCTGGGGTGCTGAGCTTTGTTTCTCCGGGCAGAAGCATTTGAAGTGCCAGGTAGGCCCTCGGTCCTTAAGGGCAGGCAGCCTGCTGGATTTCCACGAATATCAAGATGCTGCCCAGGGACAAGCTGCCACCTGTGCCAACTCACGCTGCTTTGAGAGTGCCCATGGTGCTCTGCAAACTGAGACCAGAAACGTGGGGTGCTGGGTTTTGTTTTCCAGGGCAGAAGCCTTTGTCAGTACCAAGTAGGCCCTTGTTCCATAGGGACAGCCTGGCAGCAAGATTTCCACGAATATCAAGATGCTGCCCAGGGATATTCTGCCACCTGTGCCAACTCGGGCTGCTTTGAGTGTGCCCATGGAGTTCTTCAAACTGAGACCAGGAACGTGGGTTTGTGGGTTTTCTTTTCCCGGGCAGAAACATTTACAGGACCAGGTAGGCCCTCGGCCCTTTGGGGGAGGCTGGCACGAGGATTTCCACGAAAATCAAGTTTCCGCCCAGGGACAAGCTGCCACCTGTGCCAACTCGGGCTGCTTTGAGAGTGCCCATGGTGCTCTGCAAACTGAGACCAGGAAAGTGGTGTTCTGAGTTTTGTTTTCCGGGCAGAAGCCTTTGTCAGTACCAGGTCGGCCCTTGGCCCTTGGGGGCCAGCTGCCTGCAGGATTTCCACGAATATCAAGATGCCGCCCAGGGACAAGCTGCCACCTGTGGCAACTCAGGCTGCTTTGAGAGTGCCCACAGAGCTCTTCAAACTGAGAGAAAGTATGTGGGGTTATGGGTTTTGTTTTCCAGGGCAGAAGCCTTTGTCAGTACCAAGTAGGCCCTCAGCCCTTAGAGGCAGTCTGCCTGCTGGATTTCCACGCATATCAAGATGCCACCCAGGGACAAGCTGCCACCTGTGCCAACTCGGGCTGCTTTGAGAGTGCCCATGGAGCTCTGCAAAGTGAGACCAGGAACTTGCCTTGGTGAGTTTTGTTTCCCTGGGCAGAAGCATTTGCAGTACCAGGCAGGCTCTCGTAATACAGGGCCGGCTGCCTCCTGGATTTCCACGAATATCAAGATGCTGCCCAGGGACCAGCTGCCACTTGGGCCAACTCGCGCTGCTTTGAGGGTGCCCACGGAGCTCTGCAAACTGAGACCAGGAACGTAGGGTTGTGGGTTTTGTTTTCCCGGGCAGAAGCCTCTCTCAGTACCAGGTAGGCCCTTGTTCCTTAGGGGCAGGCTGGCAGCAAGATTTCCACGAATATCAAGATGCTGCCCAGGGACAAGCTGCCACCTGTGCCAACTCGCGCTGCTTTGAGAGTTCCCATGGAGCTCTGCAAACTGGGACCATTAACGTGAGGTGCTGAGTTTTGTTTGCCAGGGCAGAAACATTTGCAGTGCCAGGTAGGCCCTTGGTCTTTAAGGGCTGGCAGACTGCAGGATTTCCACGAATATCAAGATGCTGCCCAGGGACAAGCTGCCACCTGTGCCGACTCGGGCTGCTTTGAGGGTGCCCACGGAGCTCTGCAAACTGAGACCAGAAACGTGGGGTGCTGGGTTTTGTTTCCCCTGGCAGAAGCCTTTGTCAGTACCAGGTCGGCCCTTGGCCCTTGGGGGCCGGCTGCCTGCAGGATTTCCACGAATATCAAGATGCTGCCCAGGGACAAGCTGCCACCTGTGCCAACTTGGGCTGCTTTGAGAGTGCCCACGGTGCTCTGCAAACTGAGATGTGGAACGTGGGGTTATGGCTTTTGTTTTCCCGGGCAGAAGCCTTTGTCAGTACCAGGAGGGCCCTTGTTCCTCAGGGGCAGGCTGCCCGCTGGATTTCCACGAATATCAAGATGCTGCCCAGGGACAAGCTGCCACTTGTGCCAACTCGCGATGCTTTGAGGGTGCCCACGGAGCTCTGCAAACTGAGACCATGAACCTGTGTTGCTGAGTTTTCTTTCTCCGGGCAGAAGCATTTGAAGTGCCAGGTAGGCCCTCGGTCCTTAAGGGCAGGCAGCCTGCTGGATTTCCACGAATATCAAGATGCTGCCCAGGGACAAGCTGCCACCTGTGCCAACTCACGCTGCTTTGAGAGTGCCCATGGTGCTCTGCAAACTGAGACCAGAAACGTGGTGTTCTGAGTTTTGTTTTCCCGGGCAGAAGCCTTTGTCAGTACCAGGTAGGCCGTTGGCCCTTTGGGGCCAGCTGCCTGCAGGATTTCCACGAATATCAATATGCCGCCCAGGGACAAGCTGCCACCTGTGCCAACTCGGGCTGCTTTGAGAGTGCCCACAGAGCTCTTCAAACTGAGAGAAAGTATGTGGGGTTATGGGTTTTGTTTTCCAGGGCAGAAGCCTTTGTCAGTACCAAGTAGGCCCTCAGCCCTTAGAGGCAGTCTGCCTGCTGGATTTCCACGCATATCAAGATGCCACCCAGGGACAAGCTGCCACCTGTGCCAACTCGGGCTGCTTTGAGAGTGCCCATGGAGCTCTGCAAAGTGAGACCAGGAACGTGGGGTGCTGAGTTTTGTTTCCCCGGGCAGAAGCATTTGCAGTACCAGGCAGGCTCTCGTAATTCAGGGCCGGCTGCCTCCTGGATTTCCACGAATATCAAGATGCTGCCCAGGGACAAGCTGCCACTTGTGCCAACTCGCGCTGCTTTGAGGGTGCCCACGGAGCTCTGCAAACTGAGACCAGGAACGTAGGGTTGTGGGTTTTGTTTTCCCGGGCAGAAGCCTCTCTCAGTACCAGGTAGGCCCTTGTTCCTTAGCGGCAGGCTGGCAGCAAGATTTCCACGAATATCAAGATGCTGCCCAGGGACAAGCTGCCACCTGTGCCAACTCGCGCTGCTTTGAGAGTGCCCATGGAGCTCTGCAAACTGAGACCATGGACCTGGGGTGCTGAGTTTTGTTTCTCCGGGCAGAAGCATTTGAAGTGCCAGGTAGGCCCTCGGTCCTTAAGGGCAGGCAGCCTGCTGGATTTCCACGAATATCAAGATGCTGCCCAGGGACAAGCTGCCACCTGTGCCAACTCGCGCTGCTTTGAGAGTGCCCATGGTGCTCTGCAAACTGAGACCAGAAACGTGGTGTTCTGAGTTTTGTTTTCCCGGGCAGAAGCCTTTGTCAGTACCAGGTAGGCCGTTGGCCCTTTGGGGCCCGCTGCCTGCAGGATTTCCACGAATATCAAGATGCCGCCCAGGGACAAGCTGCCACCTGTGCCAACTCGGGCTGCTTTGAGAGTGCCCACAGAGCTCTTCAAACTGAGAGAAAGTATGTGGGGTTATGGGTTTTGTTTTCCAGGGCAGAAGCCTTTGTCAGTACCAAGTAGGCCCTCAGCCCTTAGAGGCAGTCTGCCTGCTGGATTTCCACGCATATCAAGATGCCACCCAGGGACAAGCTGCCACCTGTGCCAACTCGGGCTGCTTTGAGAGTGCCCATGGAGCTCTGCAAAGTGAGACCAGGAACTTGCCTTGGTGAGTTTTGTTTCCCCGGGCAGAAGCATTTGCAGTACCAGGTAGGCTCTCGTAATTCAGGGCCGGCTGCCTCCTGGATTTCCACGAATATCAAGATGCTGCCCAGGGACAAGCTTCCACTTGTGCTAACTCGCGCTGCGTTGAGGGTGCCAACGGAGCTCTGCAAAGTGAGACCAGGAACTTGCCTTGGTGAGTTTTGTTTCCCCGGGCAGAAGCATTTGCAGTACCAGGTAGGCTCTCGTAATTCATGGCCGGCTGCCTTCTGGATTTCCACGAATATCAAGATGCTGCCCAGGGACAAGCTTCCACTTGTGCTAACTCGGGCTGCTTTGAGGGTGCCCACGGAGCTCTGCAAACTGAGACCAGGAACGTAGGGTTGTGGGTTTTGTTTTCCCGGGCAGAAGCCTCTCTCAGTACCAGGTAGGCCCTTGTTCCGTAGGGGCAGGCTGGCAGCAAGATTTCCACGAATATCAAGATGCTGCCCAGGGACAAGCTGCCACCTGTGCCAACTCGGGCTGCTTTGAGAGTGCCCATGGAGCTCTGCAAACTGAGATGTGGAACGTCGGGTGGTGGATTTGGTTTCCCTGGGCAGAAGCCTTTGTCAGTACCAGGAGGGCCCTTGTTCCTCAGGGGCAGGCTGCCCGCTGGATTTCCACGAATATCAAGATGCTGCCCAGGGACAAGCTGCAACCTGTGCCAACTCGCGCTGCTTTGAGGGTGCCCACGGAGCTCTGCAAACTGAGACCAGGAACGTAGGATTGTGGGTTTTGTATTCCCGGGCAGAAGCCTCACTCAGTACCAGGTAGGCCCTTGGCCCTTGGGGGCCGGCTGCCTGCAGGATTTCCACGAATATCAAGATGCCGCCCAGGGACAAACTGCCACCTGTGCCAACTCGGGCTGCTTTGAGAGTGCCCACGGTGCTCTGCAAACTGAGATGTGGAACATGGGGTTATGGCTTTTGTTTTCCCGGGCAGAAGCCTTTGTCAGTACCAGGAGGGCCCTTGTTCCTCAGGGGCAGGCTGCCCGCTGGATTTCCACGAATATCAAGATGCTGCCCAGGGACAAGCTGCCACTTGTGCCAACTCGCGATGCTTTGAGGGTGCCCACGGAGCTCTGCAAACTGAGACCATGAACCTGTGTTGCTGAGTTTTCTTTCTCCGGGCAGAAGCATTTGAAGTGCCAGGTAGGCCCTCGGTCCTTAAGGGCAGGCAGCCTGCTGGATTTCCACGAATATCAAGATGCTGCCCAGGGACAAGCTGCCACCTGTGCCAACTCACGCTGCTTTGAGAGTGCCCATGGTGCTCTGCAAACTGAGACCAGAAACGTGGTGTTCTGAGTTTTGTTTTCCCGGGCAGAAGCCTTTGTCAGTACCAGGTAGGCCGTTGGCCCTTTGGGGCCAGCTGCCTGCAGGATTTCCACGAATATCAAGATGCCGCCCAGGGACAAGCTGCCACCTGTGCCAACTCGGGCTGCTTTGAGAGTGCCCACAGAGCTCTTCAAACTGAGAGAAAGTATGTGGGGTTATGGGTTTTGTTTTCCAGGGCAGAAGCCTTTGTCAGTACCAAGTAGGCCCTCAGCCCTTAGAGGCAGTCTGCCTGCTGGATTTCCACGCATATCAAGATGCCACCCAGGGACAAGCTGCCACCTGTGCCAACTCGGGCTGCTTTGAGAGTGCCCATGGAGCTCTGCAAAGTGAGACCAGGAACGTCGGGTGCTGAGTTTTGTTTCCCCGGGCAGAAGCATTTGCAGTACCAGGTAGGCTCTCGTAATTCAGGGCCGGCTGCCTCCTGGATTTCCACGAATATCAAGATGCTGCCCAGGGACAAGCTGCCACTTGTGCCAACTCGCGCTGCTTTGAGGGTGCCCACGGAGCTCTGCAAACTGAGACCAGGAACGTAGGGTTGTGGGTTTTGTTTTCCCGGGCAGAAGCCTCTCTCAGTACCAGGTAGGCCCTTGTTCCTTAGCGGCAGGCTGGCAGCAAGATTTCCACGAATATCAAGATGCTGCCCAGGGACAAGCTGCCACTTGGGCCAACTCGCGCTGCTTTGAGAGTGCCCATGGAGCTCTGCAAACTGAGACCATGGACCTGGGGTGCTGAGTTTTGTTTCTCCGGGCAGAAGCATTTGAAGTGCCAGGTAGGCCCTCGGTCCTTAAGGGCAGGCAGCCTGCTGGATTTCCACGAATATCAAGATGCTGCCCAGGGACAAGCTGCCACCTGTGCCAACTCACGCTGCTTTGAGAGTGCCCAAGGTGCTCTGCAAACTGAGACCAGAAACGTGGTGTTCTGAGTTTTGTTTTCCCGGGCAGAAGCCTTTGTCAGTACCAGGTAGGCCGTTGGCCCTTTGGGGCCCGCTGCCTGCAGGATTTCCACGAATATCAAGATGCCGCCCAGGGACAAGCTGCCACCTGTGCCAACTCGGGCTGCTTTGAGAGTGCCCACAGAGCTCTTCAAACTGAGAGAAAGTATGTGGGGTTATGGGTTTTGTTTTCCAGGGCAGAAGCCTTTGTCAGTACCAAGTAGGCCCTCAGCCCTTAGAGGCAGTCTGCCTGCTGGATTTCCACGCATATCAAGATGCCACCCAGGGACAAGCTGCCACCTGTGCCAACTCGGGCTGCTTTGAGAGTGCCCATGGAGCTCTGCAAAGTGAGACCAGGAACTTGCCTTGGTGAGTTTTGTTTCCCCGGGCAGAAGCATTTGCAGTACCAGGTAGGCTCTCGTAATTCAGGGCCGGCTGCCTCCTGGATTTCCACGAATATCAAGATGCTGCCCAGGGACAAGCTTCCACTTGTGCTAACTCGGGCTGCTTTGAGGGTGCCCACGGAGCTCTGCAAACTGAGACCAGGAACGTAGGGTTGTGCGTTTTGTTTTCCCGGGCAGAAGCCTCTCTCAGTACCAGGTAGGCCCTTGTTCCTTAGGGGCAGGCTGGCAGCAAGATTTCCACGAATATCAAGATGCTGCCCAGGGACAAGCTGCCACCTGTGCCAACTCGGGCTGCTTTGAGAGTGCCCATGGAGCTCTGCAAACTGAGATGTGGAACATCGGGTGGTGGATTTGGTTTCCCTGGGCAGAAGCCTTTGTCAGTACCAGGAGGGCCCTTGTTCCTCAGGGGCAGGCTGCCCGCTGGATTTCCACGAATATCAAGATGCTGCCCAGGGACAAGCTGCAACCTGTGCCAACTCGCGCTGCTTTGAGGGTGCCCACGGAGCTCTGCAAACTGAGACCAGGAACGTAGGATTGTGGGTTTTGTATTCCCGGGCAGAAGCCTCACTCAGTACCAGGTAGGCCCTTGGCCCTTGGGGGCCGGCTGCCTGCAGGATTTCCACGAATATCAAGATGCCGCCCAGGGACAAACTGCCACCTGTGCCAACTCGGGCTGCTTTGAGAGTGCCCATGGAGCTCTGCAAACTGAGATGTGGAACGTGGGGTGGTGGGTTTTGTTTCCCTGGGCAGAAGCCTTTGTCAGTACCAGGAGGGCCCTTGTTCATCAGGGGCAGGCTGGCGGCTCAATTTCCACGAATATCAAGATGCTGCCCAGGGACAAGCTGCCACCTTTGCCAACTCACGCTGCTTTGAGAGTGCCCACGGAGCTCTGCAAACTGTGACCAGGACCGTGGGGTGCTGAGTTTTGTTTTCCCGGGAAGAAGTATTTGTCAGTACTAGGTAGGCCCACGGTCTTTCAGGGCCGTCAGCCTGCTGAATTTCCACGAATATCAGGATGCTGCCCACGGAGGAGCTGCCACCTGTGCCAACTCGGGCTGCTTTGAGAGTGCCCATGGTGCTCTGCAAACTGAGACCAGAAACGTGGGGTGCTGGGTTTTGTTTTCCAGGGCAGAAGCCTTTGTCAGTACCAGGAGGGTCCTTGTTCCTTATGGGCAGTCTGCCTGCTGGATTTCCACGAATATCAAGATGCTGCCCAGGGACAAGCTGCCACCTGTGCCAACTCGGGCTGCTTTGAGAGTGCCCATGGAGCTCTGCAAACTGGGACCAGGAAAGTGGTGTTCTGAGTATTGTTTTCCCGGGCAGAAGCCTTTGTCAGTACCAGGTAGGCCCTCGGCCCTTTGGGGCCGGCAGCCTGCTGGATTTCCATGAATCTGAACATGCCGCCCAGGGACAAGCTGCCACATGTGCCAACTCGCGCTGCTTTGAGAGAGCCCATGGAGCTCTGCAAACTGAGACCAGGAACGTGGGGTGGTGAGTTTTGTTTTCCCGGTCAGAAGCCTTTGTCAGTGTCAGGTCGGCCCTTGTTCCACAGGGGCAGGCTGCCGGCTGGATTTCCACGAATATCAAGATGCCGCCCAGGGACAAGCTGCCACCTGTGCCAACTCGGGCTGGTTTGAGAGTGCCCATGGAGCTCTGCAAACTGAGACCTGGAACGTGGGGTGGTGGGTTTTGTTTCCCCGGGCAGAAGCCTTTGTCAGTACCAGGTCAGGCCTTGGCCCTTGGGGGCCGGCTGCCTGCAGGATTTCCACAAATATCAAGATGCTGCCCAGGGACAAGCTGCCACTTGTGCCAACTCGGGCTGCTTTGAGAGTGCCCACGGAGCTCTTCAAACTGAGAGAAAGTATGTGGGGTTATGGGTTTTGTTTTCCCGGGCAGAAGCCTTTGTCAGTACGAAGTAGGCCCTCAGCCCTTAGAGGCAGTCTGCCTGCTGGATTTCCACGCATATCAAGATGCCACCCAGGGACAAGCTGCCACCTGTGCCAACTCGGGCTGCTTTGAGAGTGCCCATGGAGCTCTGCAAAGTTAGACCAGGAACTTGCCTTGGTGAGTTTTGTTTCCCCGGGCAGAAGCATTTGCAGTACCAGGCAGGCTCTCGGAACTTCAGGGCCGGCTGCCTGCTGGATTTCCACGAATATCAAGATGCTGCCCAGGGACAAGCTGCCACCTGTGCCAACTCACGCTGCTTTGAGAGTGCCCATGGAGCTCTGCAAACTGAGACCAGAAACGTGGTGTTCTGAGTTTTGTTTTCCCGGGCAGAAGCCTTTGTCAGTACCAGGTCGGCCCTTGGCCCTTGGGGGCCGGCTGCCTGCAGGATTTCCACGAATATCAAGATGCTGCCCAGGGACAAGCTGCCACTTGGGCCAACTCGCGCTGCTTTGAGATTGCCCACGGAGCTCTGCAAACTGAGACCATAACCTAGGGTTGTGGGTTTTGTTTTCTCGGGCAGAAGCCTCTCTCAGTACCAGGTAGGCCCTTGTTCCTTAGGGGCAGGCTGCCTGCTGAATTTCCACGAATATCAAGATGCTGCCCAGGGACAAGCTGCCACCTGTGCCAGCTCGGGCTGCTTTGAGGGTGCCCACAGAGCTCTAAAAACTGAGACAGGGTACATGGGGTTATGGGTTATGTTTCCCCGGGCAGAAGCCATTGTAAGTGCCAGGTAGGCCCTCGGCCCTTAGGGGCAGTCTGGCAGCAAGACTTCCACGAATATCAAGATGCCGCCCAGGGACAAGCTGCCACCTGTGCTACTCACGCTGCTTTGAGAGTGCCCACGGATCTCTTCAAACTGAGCCAAAGTATGTGGGGTTTCGGGTTTTTTTTTCCCGGGCAGAACCCTTTGTCTGTACCAAGTAGGACCTCGGCCCTTAGAGGCAGTCTGCCTGCTGGATTTCCACGCATATCTAGATGCCGCCCAAAAACAAGCTGCCACCTGTGCCAACTTGGGCTGCTTTGAGAGTACCCATGGTGCTCTACAAACAGAAACCAGGAGCGTGGGATGGTGAGTTTTTTTTTTTCCTCGGCAGAAGCCTTTTTCAGTACCAGGTAGGCCCTCGGCCCTTCATGGCTGGCTGACTGCTGGATTTCCACGAATATCAAGATGCCGCCCAGGGATATTCTGCCACCTGTGCCAACTCGGGCTGCTTTGAGAGTGCCCATGGAGCTCTGCAAACTGAGACCAGAAACGTGGGGTGCTGGGTTTTGTTTCCCCTGGCAGAAGCCTTTGTCAGTACCAGGTCGGCCCTTGGCCCTTGGGGGCCGGCTGCCTGCAGGATTTCCACGAAAATATCAAGATGCCGCCCAGGGACAAGCTGCCACCTGTGCCAACTTGGGCTGCTTTGAGAGTGCCCATGGAGCTCTGCAAACTGAGATGTGGAACATGGGGTGGTGGGTTTTCTTTCCCCGGACAGAAGCCTTTGTCTGTACCAGGAGAGTCCTTGTTCCTCAGGGGCAGGCTGCCGGCTGGATTTCCACGAATATCAAGATGCTGCCCAGGGACCAGCTGCCACTTGGGCCAACTCGCGCTGCTATGAGGGTGCCCACGGAGCTCTGCAAACTGAGACCAGGAACGTAGGGTTGTGGGTTTTGTTTTCCCGGGCAGAAGCCTCTCTCAGTATCAGGTATGCCCTTGTTCCTTAGGTGCAGGCTGGCAGCAAGCTTTCCACGAATATCAAGATGCTGCCCAGAGATATTCTGCCACCTGTGCCAACTCGGGCTGCTTTGAGAGTGCCCACGGAGCTCTGCAAACTGAGACCATGAACCTGGGGTGCTGAGTTTTGTTTCTCCGGGCAGAAGCATTTGCAGTGCCAGGTAGGCCCTCGGTCCTTAAGGGCAGGCAGCCTGCTGGATTTCCACGAATATCAAGATGCTGCCCAGGGACAAGCTGCCACCTGTGCCAACTCGGGCTGCTTTGAGAGTGCCCATGGTGCTCTGCAAACTGAGACCAGAAACGTGGGGTGCTGGGTTTTGTTTTCCAGGGCAGAAGCCTTTGTCAGTACCAAGTAGGCCCTTGTTCCTTAGGGACAGCCTGGCAGCAAGATTTCCCCGAATATCAAAATGCTGCCCAGGGATATTCTGCCACCTGTGCCAACTCGGGCTGCTTTGAGAGTGCCCACGGAGTTCTTCAAACTGAGACCAGGAACGTGGGTTTGTCGGTGTTGTTTTCCCGGGCAGAAACATTTGCAGGACCAGGTAGGCCCTCGGCCCTTTGGGGGAGGCTGGCACCAGGATTTCCACGAAAATCAAGTTTCCGCCCAGGGACAAGCTGCCACCTTTGCCAACTCACGCTGCTTTGAGAGTGCCCACGGAGCTCTGCAAACTGTGACCAGGACCGTGGGGTGCTGAGTTTTGTTTTCCCGGGCAGAAGTATTTGTCAGTACTAGGTAGGCCCACGGTCTTTCAGGGCCGTCAGCCTGCTGAATTTCCACGAATATCAGGATGCTGCCCACGGAGGAGCTGCCACCTGTGCCAACTCGGGCTGCTTTGAGAGTGCCCATGGTGCTCTGCAAACTGAGACCAGAAACGTGGGGTGCTGGGTTTTGTTTTCCAGGGCAGAAGCCTTTGTCAGTACCAGGAGGGACCTTGTTCCTTATGGGCAGTCTGCCTGCTGGATTTCCACGAATATCAAGATGCTGCCCAGGGACAAGCTGCCACCTGTGCCAACTCGGGCTGCTTTGAGAGTGCCCATGGAGCTCTGCAAACTGGGACCAGGAAAGTGGTGTTCTGAGTATTGTTTTCCCGGGCAGAAGCCTTTGTCAGTACCAGGTAGGCCCTCGGCCCTTTGGGGCCGGCAGCCTGCTGGATTTCCATGAATCTGAACATGCCGCCCAGGGATAAGCTGCCACTTGTGCCAACTCGCGCTGCTTTGAGAGAGCCCATGGAGCTCTGCAAACTGAGACCAGGAACGTGGGGTGGTGAGTTTTGTTTTCCCGGTCAGAAGCCTTTGTCAGTGTCAGGTCGGCCCTTGTTCCACAGGGGCAGGCTGCCTGCTGGATTTCCACGAATATCAAGATGCCGCCCAGGGACAAGCTGCCACCTGTGCCAACTGGGGCTGGTTTGAGAGTGCCCATGGAGCTCTGCAAACTGAGACCTGGAACGTGGGGTGGTGGGTTTTGTTTCCCCGGGCAGAAGCCTTTGTCAGTACCAGGTCAGGCCTTGGCCCTTGGGGGCCGGCTGCCTGCAGGATTTCCACAAATATCAAGATGCCGCCCAGGGATAAGCTGCCACCTGTGCCAACTCGGGCTGCTTTGATGGTGCCCATGGAGCTCTGCAAACTGAGACCAGAAACGTGGGGTGCTGGGTTTTGTTTTCCCGGGCAGAAGCCTTTGTCAGTACCAGGTCGGCCCTTGGCCCTTGGGGCAGGCTGCCTGCAGGATTTCCACAAATATCAAGATGCCGCCCAGGGACAAGCTGCCACCTGTGCCAACTCGGGCTGCTTTGAGAGTGCCCACGGAGCTCTGCAAACTGAGATGTGGAACGTGGGGTGGTGGATTTTGTTTCCCTGGGCAGAAGCCTTTGTCAGTACCAGGAAGGCCCTTGTTCCTCAGGGGCAGGCTGCCGGCTGGATTTCCACGAATATCAAGATGCTGCCCAGGGACAAGCTGCCACCTGTGCCAACTCGGGCTGCTTTGCGGGTGCCCACGGAGCTCTGCAAACTGAGACCAGGAACGTAGGGTTGTGGGTTTTGTTTTCCCGGGCAGAAGCCTCTCTCAGTACCAGGTAGGCCCTTGTTCCTTAGGGGCAGGCTGCCTGCAGGATTTCCACGAATATCAAGATGCTGCCCAGGGACAAGCTGCCACCTGCGCCAACTCGTGCTGCTTTGAGAGTGCCCATGGTGCTCTGCAAACTGAGACCAGAAACGTGGTGTTCTGAGTTTTGTTTTCCCGGGCAGAAGCCTTTGTCAGTACCAGGTCGGCCCTTGGCCCTTGGGGGCCAGCTGCCTGCAGGATTTCCACGAATATCAAAATGCTGCCCAGCGACAAGCTGCCACTTGTGCCAACTCGGGCTGCTTTGAGAGTGCCCACGGAGCTCTTCAAACTGAGAGAAAGTATGTGGGGTTATGGGTTTTGTTTTCCCGGGCAGAAGCCTTTGTCAGTACGAAGTAGGCCCTCAGCCCTTAGAGGCAGTCTGCCTGCTGGATTTCCACGCATATCAAGATGCCACCCAGGGACAAGCTGCCACCTGTGCCAACTCGGGCTGCTTTGAGAGTGCCCATGGAGCTCTGCAAAGTTAGACCAGGAACTTGCCTTGGTGAGTTTTGTTTCCCCGGGCAGAAGCATTTGCAGTACCAGGCAGGCTCTCGGAAATTCAGGGCCGTCTGCCTGCTGGATTTCCACGAATATCAAGATGCTGCCCAGGGACAAGCTGCCACTTGGGCCAACTCGCGCTGCTTTGAGGGTGCCCACGGAGCTCTGCAAACTGAGACCATAACCTAGGGTTGTGGGTTTTGTTTTCTCGGGCAGAAGCCTCTCTCAGTACCAGGTAGGCCCTTGTTCCTTAGGGGCAGGCTGCCTGCTGAATTTCCACGAATATCAAGATGCTGCCCAGGGACAAGCTGCCACCTGTGCCAGCTCGGGCTGCTTTGAGGGTGCCCACGGAGCTCTAAAAACTGAGACAGGGTACATGGGGTTATGGGTTATGTTTCCCCGGGCAGAAGCCATTGTAAGTACCAGGTAGGCCCTCGGCCCTTAGGGGCAGTCTGGCAGCAAGACTTCCACGAATATCAAGATGCCGCCCAGGGACAAGCTGCCACCTGTGCTACTCACGCTGCTTTGAGAGTGCCCACGGATCTCTTCAAACTGAGCCAAAGTATGTGGGGTTTCGGGTTTTTTTTTCCCGGGCAGAACCCTTTGTCTGTACCAAGTAGGACCTCGGCCCTTAGAGGCAGTCTGCCTGCTGGATTTCCACGCATATCTAGATGCCGCCCAGGAACAAGCTGCCACCTGTGCCAACTTGGGCTGCTTTGAGAGTACCCATGGTGCTCTACAAACAGAAACCAGGAGCGTGGGATGGCGAGTTTTTTTTTTTCCTCGGCAGAAGCCTTTGTCAGTACCAGGTAGGCCCTCGGCCCTTCATGGCTGGCTGCCTGCTGGATTTCCACGAATATCAAGATGCCGCCCAGGGATATTCTGCCACCTGTGCCAACTCGGGCTGCTTTGAGAGTGCCCATGGAGCTCTGCAAACTGAGACCGGGACCGTGGGGTTCTGAGTTTTGTTTTCCCGGCAGAAGCCTTTGTCAGTACCAGGTAGGCCTTCGGCCCTATGGGTCCGGTTGCAGGCTGGATTTCCCCGAATAACAAGATGCCGCCCAGGGACAAGCTGCCACCTGTGCCAACTCGGGCTGCTTTGAGAGTGCCCATGGAGCTCTTCAAACCGTGGCCTGGAACGTCGGGTAATGTGTCTTGTTTTGCTGGGTAGAAGACTATCTCTGTACTAGGTCGGCCCTCCACCCTTAGCGGCCGGCTCCCCGCTGGATTTGCCCGAATATCACGGTGCCGTCCCGGGTCAAGCTGCCACCTGTGCCAACTCGGGCTGCTTTGAGAGTGCCCATGGAGCTCTACAAACTGAGACCAGCAACGTGGGATGGTGAGCTTTGTTTTTCTGGGAAGAAGCCTTTGTCAGTACCAGGTAGGCCCTCGGCCCTAAGGGGCCTGTTGCCTCCTGGATATCCACAAATATCAAGATGCCTCTCAGGGACAAGCTGCCACCTGTGCTAGCTCTGGCTGCTTTGAGAGTGCCCACGGAACTCTGCAAACTGAGACTAAGACCTTGGGGTGGTGGGTTTTTTTCTCCTTGGGCAGTATAATGCACAATACCTAGGTGTCCCTAAGCACGTTGATGCTTGGTGCCTGCTCGATTTCTGTATTAATCAGGATGCCATCCAATTAAAGGCTGATAGCTGTGCCAACGTTGGGTGCTTGCACAGTGCCCACAGAGCTCTGCAAACTGAGACCTAGACGGTGAGGTGTTGAGGTTTTTTTCCTGGGCTGTTGCCCGCACAGTACTTTTGTGGCCATTTGGGGCCTGAGACCAGGAAGGTGAGGTGGTGAGTTTGGTTTCCCTGGGAAAAAGCTCACCACATTTTTTGGATGGGCCTTGCGTGCAGGCCCCGGTTGGCTGCTGTAATGCCGCATTGATCAAGATCTAGCTCACGTACAACCTGCCACCTGTGCCACCTCAGGCTGCTCTCACAGTGCCTGTGGATACAACGCTCTGTTTGACTCTTAGAGGTCTAATTACAAGCTGTGTTTGATAAATTATGAGTGTGGTAAATGAATGTGTTCTAGGAGTGTGAGATCCTTGAAATAGTATAATTTTTGATTTTCTTATGGTTGGAAGATCGTTTTACAAGCATAATGGGAATACTCCTTTTTTTAGGTACTTTTTCTTCTAGAAAGTATACCATAAGTGTTTTCTAATATTAAATGACAGAGCAGCCCGTTGATCCTTTACTGGAAATTTTTCCTATTTTTCAAAAATAACAGAAAAAAGCTCTTGCAAAAATAAGGGGAAAAAATTGCTTTAAAAAGTATTTCATTACAGCTTTTAAAGGCAATTAAAGTGCACCCATTGCTGATGGGAAGCCGATAACTGGTTAAACATGTATTCACTTGTTATGTCTCTCTAAAGAAATACTCTAACATCAAGCAATTAATCCCTTCCATCATAGTTTTAACCTCTTTCCTAGTTTAAATGTCAATGAAAAACATCATGAAGAACTCCATATGTATCTCTCCGATTCATCTTACATACAAAGCAACTATTTTTCCACCGGTTTGCTTGATGGTCTGCTTACTGCATTCAGCATTTTTTGGCATGCTTTTTTGCTTCTTTCTGCTGTCAATACTGGCCAATACATGCCATCTGCCAATGGTAGGATTTCTCTCACCTAAGCATATGGATTGAATCTTTAAGATCACTTTCGATAAAATGGATAAAAAAGGAGTTGTTTGATTCCACCTAACATTGAGTCTCTTGGTAAAGGTCACCTGGAGAAAAGTTTTTGCTTCTAGAATTCAACTCATGGATTGAAATATTTGAGAAGACTGATAGGCACTGGAGCATGGAGACACCTTCAGCCTCTGTGGATATAAAGCCCAGATTAAAATGATCAATTCTCTCAACTTGATGGACTGTACTGAGCAGAATTCTGACTAGAATCTCTTTCACACATAGAACACCCTGTTCAAGACACATGGTAAGATGAAGCTCACCTCCGGTTCCCTGCAGGTATTTGTATTTCTAATGAGTCTTTGGGATGCCTAGGTGATTTTCAGATGTCTAAAGATGAGACAAAGCCCACGACTTTCTCAAGACCTGGAACCATCTCCCTAGAAGCTGCAAAACACACAATGCCTCACTTGTGTCAAATTTGCCAAAGCAAGGACTAGAGCAAGAACTGGATGCAAAATACTTACACAGAGATGATAGTTTTTAAGATATTCATCAGATATTCTTCACATGGGAAGAGTCTTTGAACTCTTCTGTGATAGAACCCCAAAACTAAATGTTTTTTTTTTTCATTGAGCACTCTTCTTGATGCAATTCTTCAACTTGGCATGGCTTAATTCAATAGCATCCAAGTCAGAGAAAAATTGATAAAGGCAGATAGGAAAGAAAATTAGAAATTCGTTACTCAGAGTGTGAGTAGGAAGACAGGGAGCCATTCAAAAGAATAAGGAAACAAAACAGGAGCAGTGAAAATGAGACACATCCTGCATCTTTCCGGCGGGGAAGATGGATTATTTAATTAGTGACAAAATTAGAAGAGCCTGAACATTTGCTGTCCCACAACAGGAACAGAAAAACCATTGGGCACGCACATAATAGCCAAAGAAACATAACAAAGAGAAGGAAATACAGAGAATAGGAAAAAGAAGTAAGACGCTTTTTTCAATCATTGAAATTCAGGTGGTGTATCATTCTAATACACTTTTTTATACAGTAAAAGAGTAGTTATATACAGTCGGGTAAATTGCAGCTATGTATCATTTTTAGACAGGAAATGTTTTCCAAGAAACATGTACCAGATTATATATACAAGTTCCTGACTGCCAAAGAAGAAAGTACAAAACAGCAAACACTTGGGTAAAGTCCCAGGAACCAGAGATCAAGATCTACACCGATATAAGGAGAGCGGTGAGTTTTTCAAGAAGCAAAAGCGAATGCAGCTGACTGTGCTTGTGGATGAAAAGCTGTGGGATTTTTTGCAATTCCATTAAGAGCGCACAAAAGCGCGGTGCTCGGCTGCCGCATGCTTCGCATGCTGCGAGATGCACAGAAATTAAGATGAGCAAGGTTCTTCAGCTTTGCCCTTTTTCAGCAGCTGCGCCACACCGATGGACTGGAATATCTCTCGAGATGTTTTCCTTTCTCAAGAATGTATTGTTGCTGTGTCTTGACCGCACAAGGATAAGTATGAAGAGATCATAGCCATCTCGAAATAAATTCGCCGCTTTATTAAAAAGATAAATGCTTCAACAATGCGCAGCCACGACAAAAATCAGGGCCAAGACTGGGAGACGTTTGCTGTGCTGGCACCCTATTTCTGTCGGCGAAAAGTCATGGAGAAGCTTTTGGCTAGGATGCAGACGACGAGAGAGGCAGAAGACGGAGGTACGGGGCTGTCCGGAGCGAAGTGCCGCTGGCCGGCGTCTTTCGCCCGAAGCAGCGCGCCAGAGCGCACCGCCACCGGCACAAGCAGCGGTGCGCGAAGTAGCGGCTCTTTCGCTTTCGCTAGACGGAGAGCCGGCAGCTTGCAGGAGGTGAAGAAGCAAGCCGCACAACAGCAGCATTGTGGGCGCAGCTCTCTTACTGCTGCGGGATGGTGGATTGCCATTCGTATGCCTATGAAAATCACGTTAGCATGCGAATGGAAGAAGTTTTTGGACAACTTTGCAATGCATCTTGCTAGTGCTCCTGCAACGCTCCGTGGAAACTCTTGCGGGTCTCTTTGCGCTGCGAGATGCAAAGAACTGGGTGAACTCGTCAAGCAAGATCGGAAGATCTTTTCAGTTCTGGCACACTTTCTCTCTCGGCGAGAAGTCATGGAGAAGCTTTTGGCTAGGATGCAGACGACGAGAGAGGCAGAAGCCGGAGGTACGGGGCTATCCGGAGCGAAGTGCCGCTGGCCGGCGTCTTTCGCCCGAAGCAGCGCTCCGGAGCGCACCGCCACCGGCACAAGCAGCAGTGCGCGAAGTAGCGGCTCTTTCGCTTTCGCTAGACGGAGAGCCGGCAGCTTGCAGGAGGTGAACAAGCAAGCCGCACAACAGCAGCATTGTGGGCGCAGCTCTCGAACTGCTGCGGGATGGTGGATTGCCACTCGTATGCCTTTGAAAATCACGTTAGCATGCGAATGGAAGAAGTTTTTGGACAACTTTGCAATGCATCTTGCTAGTGCCCCTGCAACGCTCCGTGGAAACTCTTGCGGGTCTCTTTGCGCTGCGAGATGCAAAGAACTGGGTGAACTCGTCAAGCAAGATGGGAAGATGTTTGCAGTGCTGGCACACTTTCTCTCTCGGCGAGAAGTCATGGAGAAGCTTTTGGCTAGGATGCAGACGACGAGAGAGGCAGAAGACGGAGGTACGGGGCTGTCCGGAGCGAAGTGCCGCTGGCCGGCGTCTTTCGCCCGAAGCAGCGCTCCGGAGCGCACCGCCACCGGCACAAGCAGCAGTGCGCGAAGTAGCGGCTCTTTCGCTTTCGCTAGACGGAGAGCCGGCAGCTTGCAGGAGGTGAAGAAGCAAGCCGCACAACACCAGCCCACTGCGGCTAGCTGGTTGCTAGATTTCCACGAATTTCAAGTTGCCACCAAGGGACAGGCTGCCACCAGTGCCAAGTCAGGCTGCTTGCAGAGTGCTTAAAGAGCTCTGCCAACTGAGACCAGGAACGTGGGCTGGTGAGTTTTGCATTCCGGGGCAGAAGCTGTGTCAGTATCAGGTAGGCCCTCAGTCCTTAGGGGCCGTCTGCCTGCTGGATTTCCGCCAATATCAAGTTGCCGCCCAGGGACAAACTGCCACCTGTGCCAACTCAGGCTGCTTTGAGTGTGCCCATGGAGTTCTGCAATCTGAGACCAGGCATGTGGCGTGGTGAGCTTAGTTTACCTGGGCAGAAGCCTTTGTCAGTACCAGGTAGGCCTTCGCCCTTCGGTGCCAGCTGCCTGCTGGGTTTTTGCGAATCTGAAGATGCTGCCCAGGGACAAGCTGCCACCTGTGCCAACTCGCGCTGCCTTGAGAGTGCCCATGGAGCTCTGCAAACTGAGACCATTAACGTGGGTTGGTCTGTTTTGTTTCCCTGGGCAGAAGCATTTGTCAGTACCAGGTAGGCCCTTGGCACATATGGGCCGGCTGCCGGCTGGATTTCCGCCAATATCAAGATGCCGCCCAGGGGCAAGCTGCCACCTGTGCCAACTCGGGCTGCTTTAAGAGTGCCCACAGAGCTCTGCAAACTGAGACCCGGAACGTGGGGTGGTCTGTTTTTTTTTTCCTGGGCAGAAGCCTTTGTCAGTACCAGGTAGGCTCTCAGTCCTTAGGGGCCGTCGGCCTGCCGGATTTCGACGAATATCAAGATGCCGCCCAGGGACAAGCTGCCACCTGTGGCAACTCACGCTGATTTTAGAGTACCCATGGAGCTCTGCAAACTGAGACCATGAACGTGTGTTGGCGAATTTTGTTTAACTGGGCAGAAGCCTTTGTCTGTTCCAGGTAGGCCCACGGCCCTTAGGGGCCGTCTGCCTGCTGGATTTCCGCCAATACCAAGATGCCGCCCAGGGACAAGCTGCCACCTGTGCTAACTCGGTCTGCTTTGAGAGTGCCCATGGAGCTCTGCAAACTGAGATGTGGAACGTGGGGTGGTGGGTTTTGTTTCCCTGGGCAGAAGCCTTTGTCAGTACCAGGAGGGCCCTTGTTCATCAGGGGCAGGCTGGCGGCTCAATTTCCACGAATATCAAGATGCTGCCCAGGGACAAGCTGCCACTTGTGCCAACTCGCGCTGCTTTGAGGGTGCCCACGGAGCTCTGCAAACTGAGACCAGGAACGTAGGGTTGTGGGTTTTGTTTTCCCGGGCAGAAGCCTCTCTCAGTGCCAGGTAGGCCCTTGTTCCTTAGGGGCAGGCTGGCAGGAAGATTTCCACGAATATCAAGATGCTGCCCAGGGACAAGCTGCCACCTGTGCCAACTCGGGCTGCTTTGAGAGTGCCCATGGAGCTCTGCAAACTGAGACCATGAACCTGGGGTGCTGAGTTTTGTTTCCCTGGGCAGAAGCATTTGCAGTGCCAGGTAGGCCCTTGGTCTTTAAGGGCAGGCAGCCTGCTGGATTTCCATGAATATCAAGATGCTGCCCAGGGACAAGCTGCCACCTGTGCCAACTCGCGCTGCTTTGAGAGTGCCCTTGGAGCTCTGCAAAGTGAGACCAGGAACGTGCGTTGGTGAGTTTTGTTTCCCCGGGCAGAAGCATTTGTCAGTACCAGGTAGGCCCTCGGAATTTCAGGGCCGACTGCCTGCTGGATTTCCACGAATATCAAGATGCCACCCAGGGACAAGCTGCCACCTGTGCCAACTCGGGCTGCTTTGAGAGTGCCCATGGAGCTCTGCAAACTGAGACCAGAAACGTGGGGTGCTGGGTTTTGTTTCCCCTGGCAGAAGCCTTTGTCAGTACCAGGTCGGCCCTTGGCCCTTGGGGGCCGGCTGCCTGCAGGATTTCCACAAATATCAAGATGCCGCCCAGGGACAAGCTGCCACCTGTGCCAACTTGGGCTGCTTTGAGAGTGCCCATGGAGCTCTGCAAACTGAGATGTGGAACATGGGCTGGTGGGTTTTCTTTCCCCGGGCAGAAGCCTTTGTCAGTACCAGGAGAGTCCTTGTTCCTCAGGGGCAGGCTGCCGGCTGGATTTCCACGAATATCAAGATGCTGCCCAGGGACCAGCTGCCACTTGGGCCAACTCGTGCTGCTATGAGGGTGCCCACGGAGCTCTGCAAACTGAGACCAGGAACGTAGGATTGTGGGTTTTGTTTTCCCGGGCAGAAGCCTCTCTCAGTACCAGGTATGCCCTTGTTCCTTAGGTGCAGGCTGGCAGCAAGCTTTCCACGAATATCAAGATGCTGCCCAGGGATATTCTGCCACCTGTGCCAACTCGGGCTGCTTTGAGAGTGCCCACGGAGCTCTGCAAACTGAGACCATGAACCTGGGGTGCTGAGTTTTGTTTCCCTGGGCAGAAGCATTTCAAGTGCCAGGTAGGCCCTTGGTCTTTAAGGGCAGGCAGCCTGCTGGATTTCCATGAATATCAAGATGCTGCCCAGGGACAAGCTGCCACCTGTGCCAACTCGCGCTGCTTTGAGAGTGCCCTTGGAGCTCTGCAAAGTGAGACCAGGAACGTGCGTTGGTGAGTTTTGTTTTCCCGGGCAGAAGCATTTGTCAGTACCAGGTAGGCCCTCGGAATTTAGGGCAGCCTGCTGCAAGATTTCCACGAATATCAAGATGCTGCCCAGGGACAAGCTGCCACCTGTGCCAACTCGGGCTGCTTTGAGAGTGCCCATGGAGCTCTGCAAACTGAGACCAGGAACGTGGGTTTGTCGGTGTTGTTTTCCCGGGCAGAAACATTTGCAGGACCAGGTAGGCCCTCGGCCCTTTGGGGGAGGCTCAGGGGCAGGGCTGCTGGATTTCCACGAATATCAAGATTCCGCCCAGGGACAAGCTGCCACCTTTGCCAACTCACGCTGCTTTGAGAGTGCCCACGGAGCTCTGCAAACTGAGACCAGGAACGTGGGGTGTGAGTTTTGTTTTCCCGGGCAGAAGCCTTTGTCAGTACCAGGTAGGCCCTTGTTCTTTCAGGGCCGCAGGCTGCCGGCTGAATTTCCACGAATATCAGGATGCTGCCCAGGGAGGAGCTGCCACCTGTGCCAACTCGGGCTGCTTTGAGAGTGCCCACGGAGCTCTGCAAACTGAGACCAGGAACGTGGGTTTGTGGGTTTTGTTTTCCCGGGCAGAAGCCTTTGTCAGTACCAGGTAGGCCCTTGTTCCTTAGGGGCAGGCTGCCTGCTGGATTTCCACGAATATCAAGATGCTGCCCAGGGACAAGCTGCCACCTGTGCCAACTCGGGCTGCTTTGAGAGTGCCCATGGAGCTCTGCAAACTGAGACCAGGAACGTGGTGTTCTGGGTTTTGTTTCCCCGGGCAGAAGCCTTTGTCAGTACCAGGTAGGCCCTCGGCCCTTAGGGGCCGGCTGCCTGCTGGATTTCCACGAATATCAAGATGCTGCCCAGGGACAAGCTGCCACCTGTGCCAACTCGGGCTGCTTTGAGAGTGCCCATGGAGCTCTGCAAACTGAGACCAGGAACGTGGGGTGCTGGGTTTTGTTTCCCCGGGCAGAAGCCTTTGTCAGTACCAGGTAGGCCCTCGGCCCTTAGGTCGGGGCAGGCTGCCTGCAGGATTTCCACGAATATCAAGATGCTGCCCAGGGACAAGCTGCCACCTGTGCCAACTCGGGCTGCTTTGAGAGTGCCCATGGAGCTCTGCAAACTGAGATGTAGACCAGGAACGTGGTGTGGTCGGAGTTTTGTTTTCCCGGGCAGAAGCCTTTGTCAGTACCAGGAGGTAGGCCCTTGGCCCTTGGGGGCCCTTGCAGGCCCTTCGGGGCCAGCTGCCTTGGGCTGCTGGATTTCCACGAATATCAGAAATGCTGCCCAGGGACAAGCTGCCACTTGTGCCAACTCGTGCTGCTTTGAGAGTGCCCACGGAGCTCTGCAAACTGAGACCAGGAACGTAGGATTGTGGGTTTTGTTTTCCCGGGCAGAAGCCTTTGTCAGTACCAGGTAGGCCCTTGTTCCTTAGGTGCAGGCTGGCAGCAAGATTTCCACGAATATCAAGATGCTGCCCAGGGACAAGCTGCCACCTGTGCCAACTCGGGCTGCTTTGAGAGTGCCCATGGAGCTCTGCAAACTGAGACCATGAACCTGCCTTGCTGAGTTTTGTTTCCCCGGGCAGAAGCATTTGCAGTACCAGGTAGGCCCTCGGTCCTTAAGGGCAGTCTGCCTGCTGGATTTCCACGAATATCAAGATGCTGCCCAGGGACAAGCTGCCACCTGTGCCAACTCACGCTGCTTTGAGAGTGCCCATGGAGCTCTGCAAACTGAGACCAGGACCGTGGTGTGCTGAGTTTTGTTTTCCCGGGCAGAAGCATTTGTCAGTACCAGGTAGGCCCTCGGAATTTCAGGGCCGACTGCCTGCTGGATTTCCACGAATATCAAGATGCTGCCCAGGGACAAGCTGCCACCTGTGCCAACTCGGGCTGCTTTGAGAGTGCCCATGGAGCTCTGCAAACTGAGACCAGAAACGTGGGGTGCTGGGTTTTGTTTTCCCGGGCAGAAGCATTTGTCAGTACCAGGTAGGCCCTCGGCTCTTTCAGGGCAGTCTGCCTGCAGGATTTCCACGAATATCAAGATGCTGCCCAGGGACAAGCTGCCACCTGTGCCAACTCGGGCTGCTTTGAGAGTGCCCATGGAGCTCTGCAAACTGAGACCAGGAACGTGGGGTGCTGAGTTTTGTTTTCCCGGGCAGAAGCCTTTGTCAGTACCAGGTAGGCCCTCGTTCTTATGGGCAGTCTGCCTGCTGGATTTCCACGAATATCAAGATGCCGCCCAGGGACAAGCTGCCACCTGTGCCAACTCGGGCTGCTTTGAGAGTGCCCATGGAGCTCTGCAAACTGAGACCAGGAAACGTGGGGTGCTGGGTTTTGTTTCCCCTGGCAGAAGCCTTTGTCAGTACCAGGTCGGCCCTTGGCCCTTGGGGGCCGGCTGCCTGCAGGATTTCCACAAATATCAAGATGCCGCCCAGGGACAAGCTGCCACCTGTGCCAACTCGGGCTGCTTTGAGAGTGCCCATGGAGCTCTGCAAACTGAGATGTGGAACGTGGGGTGGTGGGTTTTGTTTCCCCGGGCAGAAGCCTTTGTCAGTACCAGGAAGGCCCTTGTTCCTCAGGGGCAGGCTGCCGGCTGGATTTCCACGAATATCAAGATGCTGCCCAGGGACAAGCTGCCACTTGTGCCAACTCGTGCTGCTTTGAGGGTGCCCACGGAGCTCTGCAAACTGAGACCAGGAACGTAGGGTTGTGGGTTTTGTTTTCCCGGGCAGAAGCCTTTGTCAGTACCAGGTAGGCCCTTGTTCCTTAGGGGCAGGCTGCCTGCAGGATTTCCACGAATATCAAGATGCTGCCCAGGGACAAGCTGCCACCTGTGCCAACTCGGGCTGCTTTGAGAGTGCCCATGGAGCTCTGCAAACTGAGACCATGAACCTGGGGTGCTGAGTTTTGTTTCTCCGGGCAGAAGCATTTGAAGTGCCAGGTACGCCCTCGGTCCTTAAGGGCAGGCAGCCTGCTGGATTTCCACGAATATCAAGATGCTGCCCAGGGACAAGCTGCCACCTGTGCCAACTCACGCTGCTTTGAGAGTGCCCATGGTGCTCTGCAAACTGAGACCAGAAACGTGGTGTTCTGGGTTTTGTTTTCCCGGGCAGAAGCCTTTGTCAGTACCAGGTCGGCCCTTGGCCCTTGGGGGCCAGCTGCCTGCAGGATTTCCACGAATATCAAGATGCTGCCCAGGGACAAGCTGCCACTTGTGCCAACTCGGGCTGCTTTGAGAGTGCCCACGGAGCTCTTCAAACTGAGCCAAAGTATGTGGGATTTCGGGTTTTGTTTTCCCGGGCAGAAGCCTTTGTCAGTACGAAGTAGGCCCTCAGCCCTTAGAGGCAGTCTGCCTGCTGGATTTCCACGAATATCAAGATGCCACCCAGGGACAAGCTGCCACCTGTGCCAACTCGGGCTGCTTTGAGAGTGCCCATGGAGCTCTGCAAAGTTAGACCAGGAACTTGCCTTGGTGAGTTTTGTTTCCCCGGGCAGAAGCATTTGCAGTACCAGGCAGGCTCTCGGAACTTCAGGGCCGTCTGCCTGCTGGATTTCCACGAATATCAAGATGCTGCCCAGGGACAAGCTGCCACTTGGGCCAACTCGCGCTGCTTTGGGGGTGCCCACGGAGCTCTGCAAACTGAGACCATAACCTAGGGTTGTGGGTTTTGTTTTCTCGGGCAGAAGCCTCTCTCAGTACCAGGTAGGCCCTTGTTCCTTAGGGGCAGGCTGCCTGCTGAATTTCCACGAATATCAAGATGCTGCCCAGGGACAAGCTGCCACCTGTGCCAGCTCGGGCTGCTTTGAGGGTGCCCACGGAGCTCTAAAAACTGAGACAGGGTACATGGGGTTATGGGTTATGTTTCCCCGGGCAGAAGCCATTGTAAGTACCAGGTAGGACCTCGGCCCTTAGGGGCAGGCTGGCAGCAAGACTTCCACGAATATCAAGATGCCGCCCAGGGACAAGCTGCCACCTGTGCCAACTCACGCTGCTTTGAGAGTGCCCACGGATCTCTTCAAACTGAGCCAAAGTATGTGGGGTTTCGGGTTTTTTTTTCCCGGGCAGAACCCTTTGTCAGTACCAAGTAGGACCTCGGCCCTTAGAGGCAGTCTGCCTGCTGGATTTCCACGCATATCTAGATGCCGCCCAGGAACAAGCTGCCACCTGTGCCAACTTGGGCTGCTTTGAGAGTACCCATGGTGCTCTACAAACAGAAACCAGGAGCGTGGGATGGTGAGTTTTTTTTTTTCCTCGGCAGAAGCCTTTGTCAGTACCAGGTAGGCCCTCGGCCCTTCATGGCTGGCTGCCTGCTGGATTTCCACGAATATCAAGATGCCGCCCAGGGATATTCTGCCACCTGTGCCAACTCGGGCTGCTTTGAGAGTGCCCATGGAGCTCTGCAAACTGAGACCGGGACCGTGGGGTTCTGAGTTTTGTTTTCCCGGCAGAAGCCTTTGTCAGTACCAGGTAGGCCTTCGGCCCTATGGGTCCGGTTGCAGGCTGGATTTCCCCGAATAACAAGATGCCGCCCAGGGACAAGCTGCCACCTGTGCCAACTCGGGCTGCTTTGAGAGTGCCCATGGAGCTCTTCAAACCGTGGCCTGGAACGTCGGGTAATGTGTCTTGTTTTGCTGGGTAGAAGACTATCTCTGTACTAGGTCGGCCCTCCACCCTTAGCGGCCGGCTCCCCGCTGGATTTGCCCGAATATCACGGTGCCGTCCCGGGTCAAGCTGCCACCTGTGCCAACTCGGGCTGCTTTGAGAGTGCCCATGGAGCTCTACAAACTGAGACCAGCAACGTGGGATGGTGAGCTTTGTTTTTCTGGGAAGAAGCCTTTGTCAGTACCAGGTAGGCCCTCGGCCCTAAGGGGCCTGTTGCCTCCTGGATATCCACAAATATCAAGATGCCTCTCAGGGACAAGCTGCCACCTGTGCTAGCTCTGGCTGCTTTGAGAGTGCCCACGGAACTCTGCAAACTGAGACTAAGACCTTGGGGTGGTGGGTTTTTTTCTCCTTGGGCAGTATAATGCACAATACCTAGGTGTCCCTAAGCACGTTGATGCTTGGTGCCTGCTCGATTTCTGTATTAATCAGGATGCCATCCAATTAAAGGCTGATAGCTGTGCCAACGTTGGGTGCTTGCACAGTGCCCACAGAGCTCTGCAAACTGAGACCTAGACGGTGAGGTGTTGAGGTTTTTTTCCTGGGCTGTTGCCCGCACAGTACTTTTGTGGCCATTTGGGCCTGAGACCAGGAAGGTGAGGTGGTGAGTTTGGTTTCCCTGGGAAAAAGCTCACCACATTTTTTGGATGGGCCTTGCGTGCAGGCCCCGGTTGGCTGCTGTAATGCCGCATTGATCAAGATCTAGCTCACGTACAACCTGCCACCTGTGCCACCTCAGGCTGCTCTCACAGTGCCTGTGGATACAACGCTCTGTTTGACTCTTAGAGGTCTAATTACAAGCTGTGTTTGATAAATTATGAGTGTGGTAAATGAATGTGTTCTAGGAGTGTGAGATCCTTGAAATAGTATAATTTTTGATTTTCTTATGGTTGGAAGATCGTTTTACAAGCATAATGGGAATACTCCTTTTTTTAGGTACTTTTTCTTCTAGAAAGTATACCATAAGTGTTTTCTAATATTAAATGACAGAGCAGCCCGTTGATCCTTTACTGGAAATTTTTCCTATTTTTCAAAAATAACAGAAAAAAGCTCTTGCAAAAATAAGGGGAAAAAATTGCTTTAAAAAGTATTTCATTACAGCTTTTAAAGGCAATTAAAGTGCACCCATTGCTGATGGGAAGCCGATAACTGGTTAAACATGTATTCACTTGTTATGTCTCTCTAAAGAAATACTCTAACATCAAGCAATTAATCCCTTCCATCATAGTTTTAACCTCTTTCCTAGTTTAAATGTCAATGAAAAACATCATGAAGAACTCCATATGTATCTCTCCGATTCATCTTACATACAAAGCAACTATTTTTCCACCGGTTTGCTTGATGGTCTGCTTACTGCATTCAGCATTTTTTGGCATGCTTTTTTGCTTCTTTCTGCTGTCAATACTGGCCAATACATGCCATCTGCCAATGGTAGGATTTCTCTCACCTAAGCATATGGATTGAATCTTTAAGATCACTTTCGATAAAATGGATAAAAAAGGAGTTGTTTGATTCCACCTAACATTGAGTCTCTTGGTAAAGGTCACCTGGAGAAAAGTTTTTGCTTCTAGAATTCAACTCATGGATTGAAATATTTGAGAAGACTGATAGGCACTGGAGCATGGAGACACCTTCAGCCTCTGTGGATATAAAGCCCAGATTAAAATGATCAATTCTCTCAACTTGATGGACTGTACTGAGCAGAATTCTGACTAGAATCTCTTTCACATATAGAACACCCTGTTCAAGACACATGGTAAGATGAAGCTCACCTCCGGTTCCCTGCAGGTATTTTTATTTCTAATGAGTCTTTGGGATGCCTAGGTGATTTTCAGATGTCTAAAGATGAGACAAAGCCCACGACTTTCTCAAGACCTGGAACCATCTCCCTAGAAGCTGCAAAACACACAATGCCTCACTTGTGTCAAATTTGCCAAAGCAAGGACTAGAGCAAGAACTGGATGCAAAATACTTACACAGAGATGATAGTTTTTAAGATATTCATCAGATATTCTTCACATGGGAAGAGTCTTTGAACTCTTCTGTGATAGAACCCCAAAACTAAATGTTTTTTTTTTCATTGAGCACTCTTCTTGATGCAATTCTTCAACTTGGCATGGCTTAATTCAATAGCATCCAAGTCAGAGAAAAATTGATAAAGGCAGATAGGAAAGAAAATTAGAAATTCGTTACTCAGAGTGTGAGTAGGAAGACAGGGAGCCATTCAAAAGAATAAGGAAACAAAACAGGAGCAGTGAAAATGAGACACATCCTGCATCTTTCCGGCGGGGAAGATGGATTATTTAATTAGTGACAAAATTAGAAGAGCCTGAACATTTGCTGTCCCACAACAGGAACAGAAAAACCATTGGGCACGCACATAATAGCCAAAGAAACATAACAAAGAGAAGGAAATACAGAGAATAGGAAAAAGAAGTAAGACGCTTTTTTCAATCATTGAAATTCAGGTGGTGTATCATTCTAATACACTTTTTTATACAGTAAAAGAGTAGTTATATACAGTCGGGTAAATTGCAGCTATGTATCATTTTTAGACAGGAAATGTTTTCCAAGAAACATGTACCAGATTATATATACAAGTTCCTGACTGCCAAAGAAGAAAGTACAAAACAGCAAACACTTGGGTAAAGTCCCAGGAACCAGAGATCAAGATCTACACCGATATAAGGAGAGCGGTGAGTTTTTCAAGAAGCAAAAGCGAATGCAGCTGACTGTGCTTGTGGATGAAAAGCTGTGGGATTTTTTGCAATTCCATTAAGAGCGCACAAAAGCGCGGTGCTCGGCTGCCTCATGCTTCGCATGCTGCGAGATGCACAGAAATTAAGATGAGCAAGGTTCTTCAGCTTTGCCCTTTTTCAGCAGCTGCGCCACACCGATGGACTGGAATATCTCTCGAGATGTTTTCCTTTCTCAAGAATGTATTGTTGCTGTGTCTTGACCGCACAAGGATAAGTATGAAGAGATCATAGCCATCTCGAAATAAATTCGCCGCTTTATTAAAAAGATAAATGCTTCAACAATGCGCAGCCACGACAAAAATCAGGGCCAACACTGGGAGACGTTTGCTGTGCTGGCACCCAATTTCTGTCGGCGAAAAGTCATGGAGAAGCTTTTGGCTTGGATGCAGACGACGAGAGAGGCAGAAGACGGAGGTACGGGGCTGTCCGGAGCGAAGTGCCGCTGGCGCGGCGTCTTTCGCCCGAAGCAGCTTGCTGAAGAAGCAAGCCGCACAACAGCAGCCGGACTGCTGCGCACCGTATGCCATCACGTTAGCACAAGCAGCAGTGCGCGAAGTAGCGGCTCTTTCGCTTTCGCTAGACGGAGAGCCGGCAGCTTGCAGGAGGTGAAGAAGCAAGCCGCACAACAGCAGCATTGTGGGCGCAGCTCTCAGCAGCACAGCTCTCTTACTGCTGCGGGATGGTGGATTGCCACTCGTATGCCTTTGAAAATCACGTTAGCATGCGAATGGAAGAAGTTTTTGGACAACTTTGCAATGCATCTTGCTAGTGCTCCTGCAACGCTCCGTGGAAACTCTTGCGGGTCTCTTTGCGCTGCGAGATGCAAAGAACTGGGTGAACTCGTCAAGCAAGATCGGAAGATGTTTGCAGTGCTGGCACACTATTCTCTCTCGGCGAGAAGTCATGGAGAAGCTTTTGGCTAGGATGCAGACGACGAGAGAGGCAGAAGACGGAGGTACGGAGCTGTCCAGAGCGAAGTGCCGCTGGCCGGCGTCTTTCGCCCGAAGCAGCGCTCCGGAGCGCACCGCCACCGGCACAAGCAGCAGTGCGTGAAGAAGCGGCTCTTTCGCCTTCGCTAGACGGAGAGCCGGCAGCTTGCAGGAGGTGAAGAAGCAAGCCGCACAACAGCAGCATTGTGTGCGCAGATGTCGAACTGCTGCGGGATGGTGGATTGCCACTCGTATGCCTTTGAAAATCACGTTAGCATGCGAATGGAAGAAGTTTTTGGACAACTTTGCAATGCATCTTGCTAGTGCTCCTGCAACGCTCCGTGGAAACTCTTGCGGGTCTCTTTGCTCTGCGAGATGCAAAGAACTGGGTGAACTCGTCAAGCAAGATCGGTAGATGTTTGCAGTGCTGGCACACTATTCTTTCTCGGCGAGAAGTCATGGAGAAGCTTTTGGCTAGGATGCAGACGACGAGAGAGGCAGAAGACGGAGGTACGGGGCTGTCCGGAGCGAAGTGCCGCTGGCCGGCGTCTTTCGCCCGAAGCAGCGCTCCGGAGCGCACCGCCACCGGCACAAGCAGCAGTGCGCGAAGTAGCGGCTCTTTCGCCTTCGCTAGACGGAGAGCCGGCAGCTTGCAGGAGGTGAAGAAGCAAGCCGCACAACAGCAGCATTGTGTGCGCAGCTGTCTTACTGCTGCGGGATGGTGGATTGCCACTCGTATGCCTTTGAAAATCACGTTAGCATGCGAATGGAAGAAGTTTTTGGACAACTTTGCAATGCATCTTGCTAGTGCTCCTGCAACGCTCCGTGGAAACTCTTGCGGGTCTCTTTGCGCTGCGAGATGCAAAGAACTGGGTGAACTCGTCAAACAAGATCGGTAGATGTTTGCAGTGCTGGCACACTTTCTCTCTCGGCGAGAAGTCATGGAGAAGCTTTTGGCTGGGATGCAGACGACGAGAGAGGCAGAAGACGGAGGTACGGGGCTGTCCGGAGCGAAGTGCCGCTGGCCGGCGTCTTTCGCCCGAAGCAGCGCTCACGGGAGCGCACCGAGATCATCACAAGCAGCAGTGCGCGAAGAAGCGGCTCTTTCGCTTTCGCTAGACGGAGAGCCGGCAGCTTGCAGGAGGTGAAGAAGCAAGCCGCACAACAGCAGCATTGTGGGCGCAGCTCTCGAACTGCTGCGGAATGGTGGATTGCCACTCGTATGCCTTTGAAAATCACGTTAGCATGCGAATGGAAGAAGTTTTTGGACAACTTTGCAATGCATCTTGCTAGTGCTCCTGCAACACTCCGTGGAAACTCTTGCGGGTCTCTTTGCGCTGCGAGATGCAAAGAACTGGGTGAACTCGTCAAGCAAGATCGGTAGATGTTTGCAGTGCTGGCACACTTTCTCTCTCGGCGAGAAGTCATGGAGAAGCTATTGGCTAGGATGCAGACGACGAGAGAGGCAGAAGACGGAGGTACGGGGCTGTCCGGAGCGAAGTGCCGCTGGCTGGCGTCTTTCGCCCGAAGCAGCGCTCCGGAGCGCACCGCCACCGGCACAAGCAGCAGTGCGCGAAGAAGCGGCTCTTTCGCTTTCGCTAGACGGAGAGCCAGCAGCTTGCAGGAGGTGAAGAAGCAAGCCGCAAAACAGCAGCATTGTGGGCGCAGCTCTCGAACTGCTGCGGGATGGTGCATTGCCACTCGTATGCCTATGAAAATCACGTTAGCATGCGAATGGAAGAAGTTTTTGGACAACTTTGCAATGCATCTTGCTAGTGCTCTTGCAACGCTCCGTGGAAACTCTTGCGGGTCTCTTTGCACTGCGAGATGCAAAGAACTGGGTGAACTCGTCAAACAAGATCGGTAGATGTTTGCAGTGCTGGCACACTTTCTCTCTCGGCGAGAAGTCATGGAGAAGCTATTGGCTAGGATGCAGACGACGAGAGAGGCAGAAGACGGAGGTACGGGGCTGTCCGGAGCGAAGTGCCGCTGGCTGGCGTCTTTCGCCCGAAGCAGCGCTCCGGAGCGCACCGCCACCGGCACAAGCAGCAGTGCGCGAAGTAGCGGCTCTTTCGCTTTCGCTAGACGGAGAGCCGGCAGCTTGCAGGAGGTGAAGAAGCAAGCCGCACAACAGCAGCCTTGTGGGCGCAGCTCTCTTACTGCTGCGGGATGGTGGATTGCCACTCGTATGCCTTTGAAAATCACGTTAGCATGCGAATGGAAGAAGTTTTGGACAACTTTGCAATGCATCTTGCTAGTGCTCCTGCAACGCTCCGTGGAAACTCTTGCGGGTCTCTTTGCTCTGCGAGATGCAAAGAACTGGGTGAACTCGTCAAACAGATCGGAAGATGTTTGCAGTGCTGGCACACTTTCTCTCTCGGCGAGAAGTCATGGAGAAGCTTTTGGCTAGGATGCAGACGACGAGAGAGGCAGAAGACGGAGGTACGGGGCTATCCGGAGCGAAGTGCCGCTGGCCGGCGTCTTTCGCCCGAAGCAGCGCGCCGGAGCGCACTGCCACCGGCACAAGCAGCAGTGCGCGAAGTAGCGGCTCTTTCGCTTTCGCTAGACGGAGAGCCAGCAAGCTTGCAGGAGGTGAAGAAGCAAGCCGCACAACACCAGCCCACTGCGGCTAGCTGGTTGCTAGATTTCCACGACTTTCAAGTTGCCACAAGGGACAGGCTGCCACCAGTGCCAGTCAGGCTGCTTGCAGAGTGCCTAAAGAGCTCTGCCAACTGAGACCAGGAACGTGGGCTGGTGAGTTTTGTATTCCGGGGCAGAAGCTGTGTCAGTATCAGGTAGGCCCTCAGTCCTTAGGGGCCGTCTGCCCGCTGGATTTCCGCCAATATCAAGATGCCGCCCAGGGACAAGCTGCCACTTGTGCCAACTCAGGCTGCTTTGAGTGTGCCCATGGAGTTCTGCAATCTGAGACCAGGCACGTGGTGTGGTGAGCTTAGTTTACCTGGGCAGAAGCCTTTGTCAGTACCAGGTAGGCCTTCGCCCTTCGGGGCCAGCTGCCTGCTGGGTTTTTTGCGAATCTGAAGATGCTGCCCAGGGACAAGCTGCCACCTGTGCCAACTCGCGCTGCCTTGAGAGTGCCCATGGAGCTCTGCAAACTGAGACCATTAACGTGGGTTGGTCTGTTTTGTTTCCCTGGGCAGAAGCATTTGTCAGTACCAGGTAGGCCTTGGCACTTATGGGCCGGCTGCCGGCTGGATTTCCGCCAATATCAAGATGCCGCCCAGGGGCAAGCTGCCACCTGTGCCAACTCGGGCTGCTTTAAGAGTGCCCACAGAGCTCTGCAAACTGAGACCCGGAACGTGGGGTGGTGGGTTTTTTTTCCTGGCAGAAGCCTTTGTCAGTACCAGGTAGGCTCTCAGTCCTTAGGGGCCGTCGGCCTGCCGGATTTCGACGAATATCAAGATGCCGCCCAGGGACAAGCTGCCACCTGTGGCAACTCACGCTGATTTTAGAGTACCCATGGAGCTCTGCAAACTGAGACCATGAACGTGTGTTGGCGAATTTTGTTTAACTGGGCAGAAGCCTTTGTCTGTTCCAGGTAGGCCCACGGCCCTTAGGGGCCGTCTGCCTGCTGGATTTCCGCCAATACCAAGATGCCGCCCAGGGACAAGCTGCCACCTGTGCTAACTTGGTCTGCTTTGAGAGTGCCCATGGAGCTCTGCAACTGAGATGTGGAACGTGGGGTGGTGGGTTTTGTTTCCCTGGGCAGAAGCCTTTGTCAGTACCAGGTAGGCCCTTGTTCCTCAGGGGCAGGCTGGCGGCTCAATTTCCACGAATATCAAGATGCTGCCCAGGGACAAGCTGCCACTTGTGCCAACTCGCGCTGCTTTGAGGGTGCCCACGGAGCTCTGCAAACTGAGACCAGGAACGTAGGATTGTGGGTTTTGTTTTCCCGGGCAGAAGCCTCTCTCAGTACCAGGTATGCCCTTGTTCCTTAGGTGCAGGCTGGCAGCAAGCTTTCCACGAATATCAAGATGCTGCCCAGGGATATTCTGCCACCTGTGCCAACTCGGGCTGCTTTGAGAGTGCCCACGGAGCTCTGCAAACTGAGACCATGAACCTGGGGTGCTGAGTTTTGTTTCTCCGGGCAGAAGCATTTGCAGTGCCAGGTAGGCCCTCGGTCCTTAAGGGCAGGCAGCCTGCTGGATTTCCACGAATATCAAGATGCTGCCCAGGGACAAGCTGCCACCTGTGCCAACTCACGCTGCTTTGTGAGTGCCCATGGTGCTCTGCAAACTGAGACCAGAAACGTGGGGTGCTGGGTTTTGTTTTCCAGGGCAGAAGCCTTTGTCAGTACCAAGTAGGCCCTTGTTCCTTAGGGACAGCCTGGAAGCAAGATTTCCCCGAATATCAAAATGCTGCCCAGGGATATTCTGCCACCTGTGCCAACTCGGGCTGCTTTGAGAGTGCCCACGGAGTTCTTCAAACTGAGACCAGGAACGTGGGTTTGTCGGTGTTGTTTTCCCGGGCAGAAACATTTGCAGGACCAGGTAGGCCCTCGGCCTTTGGGGGAGGCTGGCACCAGGATTTCCACGAAAATCAAGTTTCCGCCAGGGACAAGCTGCCACCTTTGCCAACTCACGCTGCTTTGAGAGTGCCCACGGAGCTCTGCAAACTGTGACCAGGACCGTGGGGTGCTGAGTTTTGTTTTCCCGGGCAGAAGTATTTGTCAGTACTAGGTAGGCCCACGGTCTTTCAGGGCCGTCAGCCTGCTGAATTTCCACGAATATCAGGATGCTGCCCACGGAGGAGCTGCCACCTGTGCCAACTCGGGCTGCTTTGAGAGTGCCCATGGTGCTCTGCAAACTGAGACCAGAAACGTGGGGTGCTGGGTTTTGTTTTCCAGGGCAGAAGCCTTTGTCAGTACCAGGAGGGTCCTTGTTCCTTATGGGCAGTCTGCCTGCTGGATTTCCACGAATATCAAGATGCTGCCCAGGGACAAGCTGCCACCTGTGCCAACTCGGGCTGCTTTGAGAGTGCCCATGGAGCTCTGCAAACTGGGACCAGGAAAGTGGTGTTCTGAGTATTGTTTTCCCGGTCAGAAGCCTTTGTCAGTGTCAGGTCGGCCCTTGTTCCACAGGGGCAGGCAGCCTGCTGGATTTCCACGAATATCAAGATGCCGCCCAGGGACAAGCTGCCACCTGTGCCAACTCGGGCTGCTTTGAGAGTGCCCATGGAGCTCTGCAAACTGAGACCTGGAACGTGGGGTGGTGGGTTTTGTTTCCCCGGGCAGAAGCCTTTGTCAGTACCAGGTCAGGCCTTGGCCCTTGGGGGCCGGCTGCCTGCTGGATTTCCACAAATATCAAGATACCGCCCAGGGACAAGCTGCCACCTGTGCCAACTCGGGCTGCTTTGAGAGTGCCCACGGTGCTCTGCAAACTGAGATGTGGAACGTGGGGTGGTGGATTTTGTTTCCCTGGGCAGAAGCCTTTGTCAGTACCAGGAAGGCCCTTGTTCCTCAGGGGCAGCTGCCGGCTGGATTTCCACGAATATCAAGATGCTGCCCAGGGACAAGCTGCCACTTGTGCCAACTCACGCTGCTTTGAGGGTGCCCACGGAGCTCTGCAAACTGAGACCAGGAAGGTAGGGTTGTGGGTTTTGTTTTCCCGGGCAGAAGCCTTTGTCAGTACCAGGTAGGCCCTTGTTCCTTAGGGGCAGGCTGCCTGCTGGATTTCCACGAATATCAAGATGCTGCCCAGGGACAAGCTGCCACCTGTGCCAGCTCGGGCTGCTTTGAGGGTGCCCACGGAGCTCTAAAAACTGAGACAGGGTACATGGGGTTATGGGTTATGTTTCCCCGGGCAGAAGCCATTGTAAGTACCAGGTAGGCCCTCGGCCCTTAGGGGCAGGCTGGCAGCAAGCTTTCCACGAATATCAAGATGCTGCCCAGGGATATTCTCCCACCTGTGCCAACTCGGGCTGCTTTGAGAGTGCCCACGGAGCTCTGCAAACTGAGACCATGAACCTGGGGTGCTGAGTTTTGTTTCTCCGGGCAGAAGCATTTGAAGTGCCAGGTACGCCCTCGGTCCTTAAGGGCAGGCAGCCTGCTGGATTTCCACGAATATCAAGATGCTGCCCAGGGACAAGCTGCCACCTGTGCCAACTCACGCTGCTTTGAGAGTGCCCATGGTGCTCTGCAAACTGAGACCAGAAACGTGGTGTTCTGAGTTTTGTTTTCCCGGGCAGAAGCCTTTGTCAGTACCAGGTCGGCCCTTGGCCCTTGGGGGCCAGCTGCCTGCAGGAGTTCCACGAATATCAAAATGCTGCCCAGGGACAAGCTGCCACTTGTGCCAACTTGGGCTGCTTTGAGAGTGCCCACGGAGCTCTTCAAACTGAGCCAAAGTATGTGGGATTTCGGGTTTTGTTTTCCCGGGCAGAAGCCTTTGTCAGTACGAAGTAGGCCCTCAGCCCTTAGAGGCAGTCTGCCTGCTGGATTTCCACGAATATCAAGATGCCACCCAGGGACAAGCTGCCACCTGTGCCAACTCGGGCTGCTTTGAGAGTGCCCATGGAGCTCTGCAAAGTTAGACCAGGAACTTGCCTTGGTGAGTTTTGTTTCCCCGGGCAGAAGCATTTGCAGTACCAGGCAGGCTCTCGGAACTTCAGGGCCGTCTGCCTGCTGGATTTCCACGAATATCAAGATGCTGCCCAGGGACAAGCTGCCACCTTTGCCAACTCACGCTGCTTTGAGAGTGCCCACGGAGCTCTGCAAACTGTGACCAGGACCGTGGGGTGCTGAGTTTTGTTTTCCCGGGCAGAAGTATTTGTCAGTACTAGGTAGGCCCACGGTCTTTCAGGGCCGTCAGCCTGCTGAATTTCCACGAATATCAGGATGCTGCCCACGGAGGAGCTGCCACCTGTGCCAACTCGGGCTGCTTTGAGAGTGCCCATGGTGCTCTGCAAACTGAGACCAGAAACGTGGGGTGCTGGGTTTTGTTTTCCAGGGCAGAAGCCTTTGTCAGTACCAGGAGGGTCCTTGTTCCTTATGGGCAGTCTGCCTGCTGGATTTCCACGAATATCAAGATGCTGCCCAGGGATAAGC
>NW_024037275.1:0-15558 GCF_015832195.1 Motacilla alba alba | reverse complement strand
GCACAGGTGGCAGCTTGTCCCTGGGCAGCATCTTGATATTCGTGGAAATCCTGCAGGCAGCCGGCCCCAAGGGCAAGGGGCCGACCTGGTACTGACAAAGGCTTCTGCCCGGGGAAACAAAACCCAGCACCCCACGTTTCAGGTCTCAGTTTGCAGAGCTCCGTGGGCACCCTCAAAGCAGCCCGAGTTGGCACAGGTGGCAGCTTGTCCCTGGGCAGCATCTTGATATTCGTGGAAATCCTGCAGGCTGCCAGCCCTTAAAGACCAAGGGCCTACCTGGCACTGCAAATGTTTCTGCCCTGGCAAACAAAACTCAGCACCTCACGTTAATGGTCCCAGTTTGCAGAGCTCCATGGGAACTCTCAAAGCAGCCCGAGTTGGCACAGGTGGCAGCTTGTCCCTGGGCAGCATCTTGATATTCGTGGAAATCTTGCTGCCAGCCTGCCCCTAAGGACCAAGGGCCTACCTGGTACTGAGAGAGGCTTCTGCCCGGGAAAACAAAACCCACAACCCTACGTTCCTGGTCTCAGTGTGCAGAGCTCCGTGGGCACCCTCAAAGCAGCGCGAGTTGGCACAGGTGGCAGCTGGGCCCTGGGCAGCATCTTGATATTCGTGGAAATCCAGCCGGCAGCCTGCCCCTGAGGAACAAGGGCCCTCCTGGTACTGCAAATGCTTCTGCCCAGGGAAACAAAACTCACCAAGGCAAGTTTCTGGTCTCAGTTTGCAGAGCACCATGGGCACTCTCAAAGCAGCGCGAGTTGGCACAGGTGGCAGCTTGTCCCTGGGCAGCATCTTGATATTCGTGGAAATCCAGCAGGCTGCCTGCCCTTAAGGACCGAGGGCCTACCTGGCACTTCAAATGCTTCTGCCCGGAGAAACAAAACTCAGCAACACAGGTTCATGGTCTCAGTTTGCAGAGCTCCGTGGGCACCCTCAAAGCAGCGCGAGTTGGCACAAGTGGCAGCTTGTCCCTGGGCAGCATCTTGATATTCGTGGAAATCCAGCCGGCAGCCTGCCCCTGATGAACAAGGGCCCTCCTGGTACTGACAAAGGCTTCTGCCCGGGAAAACAAAACGCACAACCCCACGTTCCACATCTCAGTTTGCAGAGCTCCATGGGCACTCTCAAAGCAGCCCGAGTTGGCACAGGTGGCAGTTTGTCCCTTGGCGGCATCTTGATATTCGTGGAAATCCTGCAGGTAGCCGGCCCCCAAGGGCCAAGGGCCTACCTGGTACTGAGAGAGGCTTCTGCCCGGGAATACAAAACCCACAACCCTACGTTCCTGGTCTCAGTTTGCAGAGCTCCGTGGGCACCCTCAAAGCAGCGCGAGTTGGCACAAATGGAAGCTTGTCCCTGGGCAGCATCTTGATATTCGTGGAAATCCAGGAGGCAGCCGGCCCTGAATTACGAGAGCCTACCTGGTACTGCAAATGCTTCTGCCCGGGGAAACAAAACTCACCAAGGCAAGTTCCTGGTCTCACTTTGCAGAGCTCCATGGGCACTCTCAAAGCAGCCCGAGTTGGCACAGGTGGCAGCTTGTCCCTGGGTGGCATCTTGATATGCGTGGAAATCCAGCAGGCAGACTGCCTCTAAGGGCTGAGGGCCTACTTGGTACTGACAAAGGCTTCTGCCCTGGAAAACAAAACCCATAACCCCACATACTTTCTCTCAGTTTGAAGAGCTCTGTGGGCACTCTCAAAGCAGCCTGAGTTGGCACAGGTGGCAGCTTGTCCCTGGGCGGCATCTTGATATTCGTGGAAATCCTGCAGGCAGCTGGCCCCAAAGGGCCAACGGCCTACCTGGTACTGACAAAGGCTTCTGCCCGGGAAAACAAAACTCAGAACACCACGTTTCTGGTCTCAGTTTGCAGAGCACCATGGGCACTCTCAAAGCAGCGCGAGTTGGCACAGGTGGCAGCTTGTCCCTGGGCAGCATCTTGATATTCATGGAAATCCAGCAGGCTGCCTGCCCTTAAGGACCGAGGGCCTACCTGGCACTTCAAATGCTTCTGCCCGGAGAAAAAAAACTCAGCAACACAGGTTCATGGTCTCAGTTTGCAGAGCTCCGTGGGCACTCTCAAAGCAGCGCGAGTTGGCACAAGTGGCAGCTTGTCCCTGGGCAGCATCTTGATATTCGTGGAAATCCAGCAGGCTGCCTGCCCTTAAGGACCGAGGGCCTACCTGGCACTTCAAATGCTTCTGCCCGGAGAAACAAAACTCAGCAACACAGGTTCATGGTCTCAGTTTGCAGAGCTCCGTGGGCACCCTCAAAGCAGCGCGAGTTGGCACAAGTGGCAGCTTGTCCCTGGGCAGCATCTTGATATTCGTGGAAATCCAGCCGGCAGCCTGCCCCTGATGAACAAGGGCCCTCCTGGTACTGACAAAGGCTTCTGCCCGGGAAAACAAAACGCACAACCCCACGTTCCACATCTCAGTTTGCAGAGCTCCATGGGCACTCTCAAAGCAGCCCGAGTTGGCACAGGTGGCAGTTTGTCCCTGGGCGGCATCTTGATATTCGTGGAAATCCTGCAGGCAGCCGGCCCCCAAGGGCCAAGGGCCTACCTGGTACTGAGAGAGGCTTCTGCCCGGGAATACAAAACCCACAACCCTACGTTCCTGGTCTCAGTTTGCAGAGCTCCGTGGGCACCCTCAAAGCAGCGCGAGTTGGCACAAATGGAAGCTTGTCCCTGGGCAGCATCTTGATATTCGTGGAAATCCAGGAGGCAGCCGGCCCTGAATTACGAGAGCCTACCTGGTACTGCAAATGCTTCTGCCCGGGGAAACAAAACTCACCAAGGCAAGTTCCTGGTCTCACTTTGCAGAGCTCCATGGGCACTCTCAAAGCAGCCCGAGTTGGCACAGGTGGCAGCTTGTCCCTGGGTGGCATCTTGATATGCGTGGAAATCCAGCAGGCAGACTGCCTCTAAGGGCTGAGGGCCTACTTGGTACTGACAAAGGCTTCTGCCCTGGAAAACAAAACCCATAACCCCACATACTTTCTCTCAGTTTGAAGAGCTCTGTGGGCACTCTCAAAGCAGCCGGAGTTGGCACAGGTGGCAGCTTGTCCCTGGGCGGCATCTTGATATTCGTGGAAATCCTGCAGGCAGCTGGCCCCAAAGGGCCAACGGCCTACCTGGTACTGACAAAGGCTTCTGCCCGGGAAAACAAAACTCAGAACACCACGTTTCTGGTCTCAGTTTGCAGAGCACCATGGGCACTCTCAAAGCAGCGCGAGTTGGCACAGGTGGCAGCTTGTCCCTGGGCAGCATCTTGATATTCGTGGAAATCCAGCAGGCTGCCTGCCCTTAAGGACCGAGGGCCTACCTGGCACTTCAAATGCTTCTGCCCGGAGAAAAAAAACTCAGCAACACAGGTTCATGGTCTCAGTTTGCAGAGCTCCGTGGGCACCCTCAAAGCAGCGCGAGTTGGCACAAGTGGCAGCTTGTCCCTGGGCAGCATCTTGATATTCGTGGAAATCCAGCGGGCAGCCTGCCCCTGAGGAACAAGGGCCCTCCTGGTACTGACAAAGGCTTCTGCCCGGGAAAACAAAAGCCATAACCCCACGTTCCACATCTCAGTTTGCAGAGCACCGTGGGCACTCTCAAAGCAGCCTGAGTTGGCACAGGTGGCAGCTTGTCCCTGGGGCAGCATCTTGATATTCGTGGAAATCCTGCAGGCAGCCGGCCCCAAGGGCCAAGGGCCGACCTGGTACTGACAAAGGCTTCTGTCAGGGGAAACAAAACCCAGCACCCCACGTTTCAGGTCTCAGTTTGCAGAGCACCATGGGCACCCTCAAAGCAGCCCGAGTTGGCACAAGTGGCAGCTTGTCCCTGGGCAGCATCTTGATATTCGTGGAAATCCTGCAGGCTGCCAGCCCTTAAAGACCAAGGGCCTACCTGGCACTGCAAATGTTTCTGCCCTGGCAAACAAAACTCAGCACCTCACGTTAATGGTCCCAGTTTGCAGAGCTCCATGGGAACTCTCAAAGCAGCCCGAGTTGGCACAGGTGGCAGCTTGTCCCTGGGCAGCATCTTGATATTCGTGGAAATCTTGCTGCCAGCCTGCCCCTAAGGACCAAGGGCCTACCTGGTACTGAGAGAGGCTTCTGCCCGGGAAAACAAAACCCACAACCCTACGTTCCTGGTCTCAGTTTGCAGAGCTCCGTGGGCACCCTCAAAGCAGCGCGAGTTGGCACAAGTGGCAGCTGGGCTCTGGGCAGCATCTTGATATTCGTGGAAATCCAGCTGGCAGCCTGCCCCTGAGGAACAAGGGCCCTCCTGGTACTGCAAATGCTTCTGCCCAGGGAAACAAAACTCACCAAGGCAAGTTCCTGGTCTCACTTTGCAGAGCTCCATGGGCACTCTCAAAGCAGCCCGAGTTGGCACAGGTGGTAGCTTGTCCCTGGGTGGCATCTTGATATTCATGGAAATCCAGCAGGCAGCCGGCCCCCAAGGGCCAAGGGCCGACCTGGTACTGACAAAGGCTTCTGCCAGGGGAAACAAAACCCACAACCCTACGTTCCTGGTCTCAGTTTGCAGAGCTCCGTGGGCACCCTCAAAGCAGCCCGAGTTGGCACAGGTGGCAGCTTGTCCCTGGGCAGCATCTTGATATTCGTGGAAATCCTGCAGGCTGCAGCCCTTAAAGACCAAGGGCCTACCTGGCACTGCAAATGTTTCTGCCCAGAGAAACAAAACTCAGCACCTCACATTAATGGTCCCAGTTTGCAGAGCTCCATGGGAACTCTCAAAGCAGCCCGAATTGGCACAGGTGGCAGCTTGTCCCTGGGCAGCATCTTGATATTCGTGGACATCTTGCTGCCAGCCTGCCCCTAAGGAACAAGGGCCTACCTGGTACTGAGAGAGGCTTCTGCCCGGGAAAACAAAACCCACAACCCTACGTTCCTGGTCTCAGTTTGCAGAGCTCCGTGGGCACCCTCAAAGCAGCGCGAGTTAGCACAAGTGGCAGCTTGTCCCTGGGCAGCATCTTGATATTCGTGGAAATCCAGGAGGCAGCCGGCCCTGAATTACGAGAGCCTACCTGGTACTGCAAATGCTTCTGCCCAGGGAAACAAAACTCACCAAGGCAAGTTCCTGGTCTCACTTTGCAGAGCTCCGTGGGCACCCTCAAAGCAGCGCGAGTTAGCACAAGTGGAAGCTTGTCCCTGGGCAGCATCTTGATATTCGTGGAAATCCTGCAGGCTGCCTGCCCTTAAAGACCAAGGGCCTACCTGGCACTGCAAATGTTTCTGCCCTGGCAAACAAAACTCAGCACCTCACGTTAATGGTCCCAGTTTGCAGAGCTCCATGGGAACTCTCAAAGCAGCCCGAGTTGGCACAGGTGGCAGCTTGTCCCTGGGCAGCATCTTGATATTCGTGGAAATCTTGCTGCCAGCCTGCCCCTAAGGACCAAGGGCCTACCTGGTACTGAGAGAGGCTTCTGCCGGGAAAACAAAACCCACAACCCTACGTTCCTGGTCTCAGTTTGCAGAGCTCCGTGGGCACCCTCAAAGCAGCGCGAGTTGGCACAAGTGGAAGCTGGTCCCTGGCAGCATCTTGATATTCGTGGAAATCCAGGAGGCAGCCGGCCCTGAATTACGAGAGCCTACCTGGTACTGCAAATGCTTCTGCCCAGGGAAACAAAACTCACCAAGGCAAGTTCCTGGTCTCACTTTGCAGAGCTCCATGGGCACTCTCAAAGCAGCCCGAGTTGGCACAGGTGGCAGCTTGTCCCTGGGTGGCATCTTGATATGCGTGGAAATCCAGCAGGCAGACTGCCTCTAAGGGCTGAGGGCCTACTTGGTACTGACAAAGGCTTCTGCCCTGGAAAACAAAACCCATAACCCCACATACTTTCTCTCAGTTTGAAGAGCTCTGTGGGCACTCTCAAAGTAGCCCGAGTTGGCACAGGTGGCAGCTTGTCCCTGGGCGGCATCTTGATATTCGTGGAAATCCTGCAGGCAGCTGGCCCCAAAGGGCCAACGGCCTACCTGGTACTGACAAAGGCTTCTGCCCGGGAAAACAAAACTCAGAACACCACGTTTCTGGTCTCAGTTTGCAGAGCACCATGGGCACTCTCAAAGCAGCGCGAGTTGGCACAGGTGGCAGCTTGTCCCTGGGCAGCATCTTGATATTCGTGGAAATCCAGCAGGCTGCCTGCCCTTAAGGACCGAGGGCCTACCTGGCACTTCAAATGCTTCTGCCCGGAGAAACAAAACTCAGCAACCCAGGTTCATGGTCTCAGTTTGCAGAGCTCCATGGGCACTCTCAAAGCAGCGCGAGTTGGCACAGGTGGCAGCTTGTCCCTGGGCAGCATCTTGATATTCGTGGAAATCTTGCTGCCAGCCGGCCCCTAAGGAACAAGGGCCTACCTGGTACTGACAAAGGCTTCTGCCCGGGAAAACAAAACCCACAACCCTACGTTCCTGGTCTCAGTTTGCAGAGCTCCGTGGGCACCCTCAAAGCAGCCCGAGTTGGCACAGGTGGCAGCTTGTCCCTGGGCAGCATCTTGATATTCGTGGAAATCCTGCAGGCTGCCAGCCCTTAAAGACCAAGGGCCTACCTGGCACTGCAAATGTTTCTGCCCAGAGAAACAAAACTCAGCACCTCACGTTAATGGTCCCAGTTTGTAGAGCTCCATGGGCACTCTCAAAGCAGCCCGAGTTGGCACAGGTGGCAGCTTGTCCCTGGGCAGCATCTTGATATTCGTGGAAATCCTGCAGGCTGCCAGCCCTTAAAGACCAAGGGCCTACCTGGCACTGCAAATGTTTCTGCCCAGAGAAACAAAACTCAGCACCTCACGTTAATGGTCCCAGTTTGCAGAGCTCCATGGGAACTCTCAAAGCAGCCCGAGTTGGCACAGGTGGCAGCTTGTCCCTGGGCAGCATCTTGATATTCGTGGAAATCTTGCTGCCAGCCTGCCCCTAAGGACCAAGGGCCTACCTGGTACTGAGAGAGGCTTCTGCCCGGGAAAACAAAACCCACAACCCTACGTTCCTGGTCTCAGTTTGCAGAGCTCCGTGGGCACCCTCAAAGCAGCGCGAGTTGGCAGAAATGGAAGCTTGTCCCTGGGCAGCATCTTGATATTCGTGGAAATCCAGGAGGCAGCCGGCCCTGAATTACGAGAGCCTACCTGGTACTGCAAATGCTTCTGCCCGGGGAAACAAAACTCAGCACCCCACGTTCCTGGTCTCACTTTGCAGAGCTCCATGGGCACTCTCAAAGCAGCCCGAGTTGGCACAGGTGGCAGCTTGTCCCTGGGTGGCATCTTGATATGCGTGGAAATCCAGCAGGCAGACTGCCTCTAAGGGCTGAGGGCCTACTTGGTACTGACAAAGGCTTCTGCCCTGGAAAACAAAACCCATAACCCCACATACTTTCTCTCAGTTTGAAGAGCTCTGTGGGCACTCTCAAAGCAGCCCGAGTTGGCACAGGTGGCAGCTTGTCCCTGGGCGGCATCTTGATATTCGTGGAAATCCTGCAGGCAGCTGGCCCCAAAGGGCCAACGGCCTACCTGGTACTGACAAAGGCTTCTGCGCGGGAAAACAAAACTCAGAAAACCACGTTTCTGGTCTCAGTTTGCAGAGCACCATGGGCACTCTCAAAGCAGCGCGAGTTGGCACAGGTGGCAGCTTGTCCCTGGGCAGCATCTTGATATTCGTGGAAATCCAGCAGGCTGCCTGCCCTTAAGGACCGAGGGCCTACCTGGCACTTCAAATGCTTCTGCCCGGAGAAACAAAACTCAGCAACACAGGTTCATGGTCTCAGTTTGCAGAGCTCCGTGGGCACCCTCATAGCAGCGCGAGTTGGCACAAGTGGCAGCTTGTCCCTGGGCAGCATCTTGATATTCGTGGAAATCCAGCGGGCAGCCTGCCCCCTGAGGAACAAGGGCCCTCCTGGTACTGACAAAGGCTTCTGCCCGGGAAAACAAAAGCCATAACCCCACGTTCCACATCTCAGTTTGCAGAGCACCGTGGGCACTCTCAAAGCAGCCCGAGTTGGCACAGGTGGCAGCTTGTCCCTGGGCAGCATCTTGATATTCGTGGAAATCCTGCAGGCAGCCGGCCCCAAGGGCCAAGGGCCGACCTGGTACTGACAAAGGCTTCTGCCAGGGGAAACAAAACCCAGCACCCCACGTTTCAGGTCTCAGTTTGCAGAGCTCCGTGGGCACCCTCAAAGCAGCCCGAGTTGGCACAGGTGGCAGCTTGTCCCTGGCAGCATCTTGATATTCGTGGAAATCCTGCAGGCTGCCTGCCCTTAAAGACCAAGGGCCTACCTGGGACTGCAAATGTTTCTGCCCTGGCAAACAAAACTCAGCACCTCACGTTAATGGTCCCAGTTTGCAGAGCTCCATGGGAACTCTCAAAGCAGCCCGAGTTGGCACAGGTGGCAGCTTGTCCCTGGGCAGCATCTTGATATTCGTGGAAATCTTGCTGCCAGCCTGCCCCTAAGGAACAAGGGCCTACCTGGTACTGACAAAGGCTTCTGCCCGGGAAAACAAAACCCACAACCCTACGTTCCTGGTCTCAGTTTGCAGAGCTCCGTGGGCACCCTCAAAGCAGCGCGAGTTGGCACAAGTGGAAGCTGGTCCCTGGGCAGCATCTTGATATTCGTGGAAATCCAGGAGGCAGCCGGCCCTGAATTACGAGAGCCTACCTGGTACTGCAAATGCTTCTGCCCAGGGAAACAAAACTCACCAAGGCAAGTTCCTGGTCTCACTTTGCAGAGCTCCATGGGCACTCTCAAAGCAGCCCGAGTTGGCACAGGTGGCAGCTTGTCCCTGGTGAGGCATCTTGATATGCGTGGAAATCCAGCAGGCAGACTGCCTCTAAGGGCTGAGAGCCTACTTGGTACTGACAAAGGCTTCTGCCCTGGAAAACAAAACCCATAACCCCACATACTTTCTCTCAGTTTGAAGAGCTCTGTGGGCACTCTCAAAGCAGCCCGAGTTGGCACAGGTGGCAGCTTGTCCCTGGGCGGCATCTTGATATTCGTGGAAATCCTGCAGGCAGCTGGCCCCAAAGGGCCAACGGCCTACCTGGTACTGACAAAGGCTTCTGCCCGGGAAAACAAAACTCAGAACACCACGTTTCTGGTCTCAGTTTGCAGAGCACCATGGGCACTCTCAAAGCAGCCCGAGTTGGCACAGGTGGCAGCTTGTCCCTGGGCAGCATCTTGATATTCGTGGAAATCCAGCAGGCTGCCTGCCCTTAAGGACCGAGGGCCTACCTGGCACTTCAAATGCTTCTGCCCGGAGAAACAAAACTCAGCAACACAGGTTCATGGTCTCAGTTTGCAGAGCTCCGTGGGCACCCTCAAAGCAGCGCGAGTTGGCACAAGTGGCAGCTTGTCCCTGGGCAGCATCTTGATATTCGTGGAAATCCAGCGGGCAGCCTGCCCCTGAGGAACAAGGGCCCTCCTGTTACTGACAAAGGCTTCTGCCCTGGAAAACAAAACCCATAACCCCACGTTCCACATCTCAGTTTGCAGAGCACCGTGGGCACTCTCAAAGCAGCCCGAGTTGGCACAGGTGGCAGTTTGTCCCTGGGCAGCATCTTGATATTCGTGGAAATCCTGCAGGCAGCTGGCCCCCAAGGGCCAACGGCCTACCTGGTACTGACAAAGGCTTCTGCCAGGGGAAACAAAACTCAGCACACCACGTTTCTGGTCTCAGTTTGCAGAGCACTGTGGGCACTCTCAAAGCAGCGCGAGTTGGCACAGGTGGCAGCTTGTCCCTGGGCAGCATCTTGATATTCGTGGAAATCCAGCAGGCTGCCTGCCCTTAAGGACCAAGGTCCTACCTGGCACTTCAAATGCTTCTGCCCGGAGAAACAAAACTCAGCAACCTCACGTTCATGGTCCCAGTTTGCAGAGCTCCATGGGAACTCTCAAAGCAGCGCGAGTTGGCACAGGTGGCAGCTTGTCCCTGGGCAGCATCTTGATATTCGTGGAAATCTTGCTGCCAGCCTGCCCCTAAGGAACAAGGGCCTACCTGGTACTGACAAAGGCTTCTGCCCGGGAAAACAAAACCCACAATCCTACGTTCCTGGTCTCAGTTTGCAGAGCTCCGTGGGCACCCTCAAAGCAGCGCGAGTTGGCACAAGTGGCAGGTTGTCCCTGGGCAGCATCTTGATATTCGTGGAAATCCAGGAGGCAGCCGGCCCTGAAGTTACGAGAGCCTGCCTTGTACTGCAAATACTTCTGCCCGGGGAAACAAAACTCACCAAGGCAAGTTCCTGGTCTAACTTCGCAGAGCTCCATGGGCACTCTCAAAGCAGCCCGAGTTGGCACAGGTGGCAGCTTGTCCCTGGGCGCCATCTTGATATTCGGGGAAATCCAGCAGGCAGACTGCCTCTAAGGGCTGAGGGCCTTCTTGGTACTGACAAAGGCTTCTGCCCGGGAAAACAAAACCCATAACCCCACATACTTTCTCTCAGTTTGAAGAGCTCTGTGGGCACTCTCAAAGCAGCGCGAGTTGGCACAGGTGGCAGCTTGTCCCTGGGCGGCATCTTGATATTCGTGGAAATCCTGCAGGCAGCTGGCCCCAAAGGGCCAACGGCCTACCTGGTACTGACAAAGGCTTCTGCCCGGGAAAACAAAACTCAGAACACCACGTTTCTGGTCTCAGTTTGCAGAGCACCATGGGCACTCTCAAAGCAGCGCGAGTTGGCACAGGTGGCAGCTTGTCCCTGGGCAGCATCTTGATATTCATGGAAATCCAGCAGGCTGCCTGCCCTTAAGGACCGAGGGCCTACCTGGCACTTCAAATGCTTCTGCCCGGAGAAAAAAAACTCAGCAACCCAGGTTCATGGTCTCAGTTTGCAGAGCTCCGTGGGCACCCTCAAAGCAGCACGAGTTGGCACAGGTGGCAGCTTGTCCCTGGGCAGCATCTTGATATTCGTGGAAATCCAGCAGGCAGCCTGCCCTGAAGGAACGAGGGCCTACCTGGTACTGACAAATGCTTCTGCCCGGGAAACAAAACTCACAACCCACGTTCCTGGTCTCAGTTTGCAGAGCTCCGTGGGCACCCTCAAAGCAGCGCGAGTTGGCACAGGTGGCAGCTTGTCCCTGGGCAGCATCTTGATATTCGTGGAAATCCAGCAGGCTGCCTGCCCTTAAAGACCAAGGGCCTACCTGGCACTGCAAATGCTTCTGCCCGGAGAAACAAAACTCAGCACCCCACGTTCCACATGGTCAGTTTGCAGAGCTCCATGGGCACTCTCAAAGCAGCCCGAGTTGGCACAGGTGGCAGCTTGTCCCTGGGCAGCATCTTGATATTCGTGGAAATCTTGCTGCCAGCCTGCCCCTAAGGACCAAGGGCCTACCTGGTACTGAGAGAGGCTTCTGCCCGGGAAAACAAAACCCACAACCCTACGTTCCTGGTCTCAGTTTGCAGAGCTCCGTGGGCACCCTCAAAGCAGCGCGAGTTGGCACAAATGGAAGCTTGTCCCTGGGCAGCATCTTGATATTCGTGGAAATCCAGAAGGTAGCCGGCCCTGAATTACGAGAGCCTACCTGGTACTGCAAATGCTTCTGCCCGGGGAAACAAAACTCACCACCCCACGTTCCTGGTCTCACTTTGCAGAGCTCCATGGGCACTCTCAAAGCAGCCCGAGTTGGCACAGGTGGCAGCTTGTCCCTGGGTGGCATCTTGATATGCGTGGAAATCCAGCAGGCAGACTGCCTCTAAGGGCTGAGGGCCTACTTGGTACTGACAAAGGCTTCTGCCCTGGAAAACAAAACCCATAACCCCACATACTTTCTCTCAGTTTGAAGAGCTCTGTGGGCACTCTCAAAGCAGCTTGAGTTGGCACAGGTGGCAGCTTGTCCCTGGGCGGCATCTTGATATTCGTGGAAATCCTGCAGGCAGCTGGCCCCAAAGGGCCAACGGCCTACCTGGTACTGACAAAGGCTTCTGCCCGGAAAACAAAACTCAGAACACCACGTTTCTGGTCTCAGTTTGCAGAGCACCATGGGCACTCTCAAAGCAGCGCGAGTTGGCACAGGTGGCAGCTTGTCCCTGGGCAGCATCTTGATATTCGTGGAAATCCAGCAGGCTGCCTGCCCTTAAGGACCGAGGGCCTACCTGGCACTTCAAATGCTTCTGCCCGGAGAAACAAAACTCAGCAACACAGGTTCATGGTCTCAGTTTGCAGAGCTCCGTGGGCACCCTCAAAGCAGCGCGAGTTGGCACAAGTGGCAGCTTGTCCCTGGGCAGCATCTTGATATTCGTGGAAATCCAGCGGGCAGCCTGCCCCTGAGGAACAAGGGCCCTCCTGGTACTGACAAAGGCTTCTGCCCGGGAAAACAAAACCCATAACCCCACGTTCCACATCTCAGTTTGCAGAGCACCGTGGGCACTCTCAAAGCAGCCTGAGTTGGCACAGGTGGCAGCTTGTCCCTGGGCAGCATCTTGATATTCGTGGAAATCCTGCAGGCAGCCGGCCCCAAGGGCCAAGGGCCGACCTGGTACTGACAAAGGCTTCTGCCAGGGGAAACAAAACCCAGCACCCCACGTTTCAGGTCTCAGTTTGCAGAGCTCCGTGGGCACCCTCAAAGCAGCCCGAGTTGGCACAGGTGGCAGCTTGTCCCTGGGCAGCATCTTGATATTCGTGGAAATCCAGCAGGCTGCCAGCCCTTAAAGACCAAGGGCCTACCTGGCACTGCAAATGTTTCTGCCCTGGCAAACAAAACTCAGCACCTCACGTTAATGGTCCCAGTTTGCAGAGCTCCATGGGAACTCTCAAAGCAGCCCGAGTTGGCACAGGTGGCAGCTTGTCCCTGGGCAGCATCTTGATATTCGTGGAAATCTTGCTGCCAGCCTGCCCCTAAGGACCAAGGGCCTACCTGGTACTAAGAGAGGCTTCTGCCCGGGAAAACAAAACCCACAACCCTACGTTCCTGGTCTCAGTTTGCAGAGCTCCGTAGGCACCCTCAAAGCAGCGCGAGTTGGCACAAGTGGCAGCTGGGCCCTGGGCAGCATCTTGATATTCGTGGAAATCCAGCCGGCAGCCTGCCCCTGAGGAACAAGGGCCCTCCTGGTACTGCAAATGCTTCTGCCCAGGGAAACAAAACTCACCAAGGCAAGTTCCTGGTCTCACTTTGCAGAGCTCCATGGGCACTCTCAAAGCAGCCCGAGTTGGCACAGGTGGTAGCTTGTCCCCGGGCGCCATGGGGGAAATGGGCATCTTGATATTCGTGGAAATCCAGCAGGCAGCCGGCCCCCTGGGCAAGGGCCAAGGGCCGACCTGGTACTGACAAAGGCTTCTGCCAGGGGCTCCATGGGCAAACAAACACCCACAACCCTACGTTCCTGGTCTCAGTTTGCAGAGCTCCGTGGGCACCCTCAAAGCAGCCCGAGTTGGCACAGGTGGCAGCTTGTCCCTGGGCAGCATCTTGATATTCGTGGAAATCCTGCAGGCTGCCAGCCCTTAAAGACCAAGGGCCTACCTGGCACTGCAAATGTTTCTGCCCAGAGAAACAAAACTCAGCACCTCACATTAATGGTCCCAGTTTGCAGAGCTCCATGGGAACTCTCAAAGCAGCCCGAATTGGCACAGGTGGCAGCTTGTCCCTGGGCAGCATCTTGATATTCGTGGAAATCTTGCTGCCAGCCTGCCCCTAAGGACCAAGGGCCTACCTGGTACTGAGAGAGGCTTCTGCCCGGGAAAACAAAACCCACAACCCTACGTTCCTGGTCTCAGTTTGCAGAGCTCCGTGGGCACCCTCAAAGCAGCGCGAGTTAGCACAAGTGGCAGCTTGTCCCTGGGCAGCATCTTGATATTCGTGGAAATCCAGGAGGCAGCCGGCCCTGAATTACGAGAGCCTACCTGGCACTGCAAATGCTTCTGCCCGGGGAAACAAAATCTCACCAAGGCAAGTTCCTGGTCTCACTTTGCAGAGCTCCGTGGGCACCCTCAAAGCAGCCCGAGTTAGCACAAGTGGAAGCTTGTCCCTGGGCAGCATCTTGATATTCGTGGAAATCCTGCAGGCTGCCTGCCCTTAAAGACCAAGGGCCTACCTGGCACTGCAAATGTTTCTGCCCTGGCAAACAAAACTCAGCACCTCACGTTCCTGGTCCCAGTTTGCAGAGCTCCATGGGAACTCTCAAAGCAGCCCGAGTTGGCACAAGTGGCAGCTTGTCCCTGGGCAGCATCTTGATATTCGTGGAAATCTTGCTGCCAGCCTGCCCCTAAGGAACAAGGGCCTACCTGGTACTGAGAGAGGCTTCTGCCCGGGAAAACAAAACCCACAACCCTACGTTCCTGGTCTCAGTTTGCAGAGCTCCGTGGGCACCCTCAAAGCAGCGCGAGTTGGCACAAATGGAAGCTGGTCCCTGGGCAGCATCTTGATATTCGTGGAAATCCAGCCGGCAGCCGGCCCTGAATTACGAGAGCCTACCTGGTACTGACAAATGCTTCTGCCCAGGGAAAGAAAACTCACCAAGGCAAGTTCCTGGTCTCACTTTGCAGAGCTCCATGGGCACTCTCAAAGCAGCCCGAGTTGGCACAGGTGGCAGCTTGTCCCTGGGTGGCATCTTGATATGCGTGGAAATCCAGCAGGCAGACTGCCTCTAAGGGCTGAGGGCCTACTTGGTACTGACAAAGGCTTCTGCCCTGGAAAACAAAACCCATAACCCCACATACTTTCTCTCAGTTTGAAGAGCTCTGTGGGCACTCTCAAAGCAGCGTGAGTTGGCACAGGTGGCAGCTTGTCCCTGGGCGGCATCTTGATATTCGTGGAAATCCTGCAGGCAGCTGGCCCCAAAGGGCCAACGGCCTACCTGGTACTGACAAAGGCTTCTGCCCGGGGAAACAAAACTCAGAACACCACGTTTCTGGTCTCAGTTTGCAGAGCTCCATGGGCACTCTCAAAGCAGCGCGAGTTGGCACAGGTGGCAGCTTGTCCTTGGGCAGCATCTTGATAGGACCGAGGGCCTACCTGGCACTTCAAATGCTTCTGCCCGGAGAAACAAAACTCAGCAACCCAGGTTCATGGTCTCAGTTTGCAGAGCTCCGTGGGCACTCTCAAAGCAGCGCGAGTTGGCACAGGTGGCAGCTTGTCCCTGGGCAGCATCTTGATATTCGTGGAAATCTTGCTGCCAGCCTGCCCCTAAGGAACAAGGGCCTACCTGGTACTGACAAAGGCTTCTGCCCGGGAAAACAAAACCCACAACCCTACGTTCCTGGTCTCAGTTTGCAGAGCTCCGTGGGCACCCACAAAGCAGCCCGAGTTGGCACAGGTGGCAGCTTGTCCCTGGGCAGCATCTTGATATTCGTGGAAATCCTGCAGGCTGCCAGCCCTTAAAGATCAAGGGCCTACCTGGCACTGCAAATGTTTCTGCCCAGAGAAACAAAACTCAGCACCTCACGTTAATGGTCCCAGTTTGTAGAGCTCCATGGGCACTCTCAAAGCAGCCCGAGTTGGCACAGGTGGCAGCTTGTCCCTGGGCAGCATCTTGATATTCGTGGAAATCCTGCAGGCTGCCAGCCCTTAAAGACCAAGGGCCTACCTGGCACTGCAAATGTTTCTGCCCAGAGAAACAAAACTCAGCACCTCACGTT
>NW_024037274.1:0-73079 GCF_015832195.1 Motacilla alba alba | reverse complement strand
GGGCCAAGGGCCGACCTGGTACTGACAAAGGCTTCTGCCCGGGAAAAGAAAACCCAGCACCCCACCGTCCTGGCCCCAGTTTGCAGAGCTCCGTGCGCACTCCCAAAGCAGCGCGAGTTGGCACAGGTGGCAGCTTGTCCCTGGGCAGCATCTTGATATTCGTGGAAATCTTGCTGCCAGCCTGCCCCTAAGTGTGGAGGGCCTACCTGGTACTGAGAGAGGCTTCTGTCCGGGGAAAACAAAACCCATAAACCCCATACTTTGGTCTCAGTTTGCAGAGCTCCATGGGCACTCTCAAAGCAGATCGAGTTGGCACAGGTGGCAGCTTGTCCCTGGGCAGCATCTTGATATTCGTGGAAATCCAGCAGGCAATCGGCCCTGAAATTCCGAGGGCCTACCTGGTACTGACAAATGCTTCTGCCCGGAGAAACAAAACTCAGCACCCCAGGTTCATGGTCTCAGTTTGCAGAGCTCCATGGGCACTCTCAAAGCAGCCCGAGTTGGCACAGGTGGCAGCTTGTCCCTGGGCAGCATCTTGATATTCGTGGAAATCCTGCAGGCAGCGGGACCCCAAGGAACAAGGGCCTACCTGGTACTGAGAGAGGCTTCTGCCCGGGAAAACAAAACCCACAATCCTACGTTCCTGGTCTCAGTTTGCAGAGCTCCGTGGGCACCCTCAAAGCAGCGCGAGTTGGCACAAGTGGCAGCTTGTCCCTGGGCAGCATCTTGATATTCGTGGAAATCCAGCGGGCAGCCTGCCCCTGAGGAACAAGGGCCCTCCTGGTACTGAGAAAGGCTTCTGCCCAGGGAAACCAAATCCACCACCCTACGTTCCACATCTCAGTTTGCAGAGCTCCATGGGCACTCTCAAAGCAGCCCGAGTTGGCACAGGTGGCACCTTTTTCCTGGGCGGCATCTAGATATTCATGGAAATCCTGCAGGCAGCCTGCCCCCAAGGGCCAAGGGCCGACCTGGTACTGACAAAGGCTTCTGCCAGGGGAAACAAAACCCAGCACCCCACGTTTCTGGTCTCAGTTTGCAGAGCTCCATGGGCACTCTCAAAGCAGCGCGAGTTGGCACAGGTGGCAGCTTGTCCCTGGGCAGCATCTTGATATTCGTGAAAATCCTGCAGGCTGCCTGCCCTTAAGGACAAGGGCCTACCTGGCACTGACAAATGCTTCTGCCCGGAGAAACAAAACTCAGCAACCCACGTTCATGGTCTCAGTTTGCAGAGCTCCATGGCAGAGCTCCGTGGGCACTCTCAAAGCAGCCCGAGTTGGCACAGGTGGCAGCTTGTCCCTGGGCAGCATCTTGATATTCGTGGAAATCCAGCAGGCTGCCTGCCCCTAAGGACCAAGGGCCTACCTGGTACTGACAAATGCTTCTGCCCGGAGAAACAAAACTCACAACCCAGGTTCATGGTCTCAGTTTGCAGAGCTCCATGGGCACCCTCAAAGCAGCCCGAGTTGGCACAGGTGGCAGCTTGTCCCTGGGCAGCATCTTGATATTCGTGGAAATCCAGCAGGCTGCCAGCCCTTAAAGACCAAGGGCCTACCTGGCACTGCAAATGCTTCTGCCCAGAGAAACAAAACTCAGCAACCCACGTTAATGGTCTCAGTTTGCAGAGCTCCATGGGCACTCTCAAAGCAGCGCGAGTTGGCACAGGTGGCAGCTTGTCCCTGGGCAGCATCTTGATATTCGTGGAAATCCTGCAGGCAGCCTGGCCCCTAAGGACCAAGGGCCTACCTGGTACTGAGAGAGGCTTCTGCCCGGGAAAACAAAACCCACCACCCTACGTTCCTGGTCTCAGTTTGCAGAGCTCCGTGGGCACCCTCAAAGCAGCGCGAGTTGGCACAAGTGGAAGCTTGTCCCTGGGCAGCATCTTGATATTCGTGGAAATCCAGGAGGCAGCCGGCCCTGAAGTTCCGAGAGCCTACCTGGTACTTCAAATTCTTCTGCCCGGGGAAACAAAACTCACCAAGGCAAGTTCCTGGTCTCAGTTTGCAGAGCTCCATGGGCACTCTCAAAGCAGCCCGAGTTGGCACAGGTGGCAGCTTGTCCCTGGGTGGCATCTTGATATGCGTGGAAATCCAGCAGGCAGACTGCCTCTAAGGGCTGAGGGCCTACTTGGTACTGACAAAGGCTTCTGCCCTGGAAAACAAAATCCATAACCCCACATACTTTCTCTCAGTTTGAAGAGCTCCGTGGGCACTCTCAAAGCAGCCCGAGTTGGCACAGGTGGCAGCTTGTCCCTGGGCAGCATCTTGATATTCGTGGAAATCCTGCAGGCAGCTGGCCCCCAAGGGCCAACGGCCTACCTGGTACTGACAAAGGCTTCTGCCCGGAACACCACGTTTCTGGTCTCAAAACAAAAAGCAGCGCTAGTTGGCACAGGTGGCAGCTTGTCCCTGGGCACATCTTGATATTCGTGGACCAGCAGGCTTGCCCTTAAGGACCGAGGGCGTACCTGGTCTCAGAAACAAAACTTTCATGGTCTCAGTTTGCAGAGCTCCATGGGCACTCTCAAAGCAGCCCGAGTTGGCTCAGGTGGCAGCTTGTCCCTGGGCAGCATCTTGATATTCGTGGAAATCCTGCAGGCTGCCAGCCGTTAAAGACCAAGGGCCTACCTGGCACTGCAAATGTTTCTGCCCAGAGAAACAAAACTCAGCACCTCACGTTAATGGTCCCAGTTTGCAGAGCTCCATGGGAACTCTCAAAGCAGCCCGAGTTGGCACAGGTGGCAGCTTGTCCCTGGGCAGCATCTTGATATTCGTGGAAATCCAGCAGGCTGCCTGCCCCTAAGGACCAAGGGCCTACCTGGTACTGAGAGAGGCTTCTGCCCGGGAAAACAAAACCCACAACCCTTCGTTCCTGGTCTCAGTTTGCAGAGCTCCGTGGGCACCCTCAAAGCAGCGCGAGTTGGCACAAGTGGAAGCTTGTCCCTGGGCAGCATCTTGATCTTCGTGGAAATCCAGGAGGCAGCCGGCCCTGAATTACGAGAGCCTACCTGGTACTGCAAATGCTTCTGCCCGGGGAAACAAAACTCAGCACCCCACTTTCCTGGTCTCACTTTGCAGAGCTCCATGGGCACTCTCAAAGCAGCCCGAGTTGGCACAGGTGGCAGCTTGTCCCTGGGTGGCATCTTGATATGCGTGGAAATCCAGCAGGCAGACTGCCTCTAAGGGCTGAGGGCCTACTTGGTACTGACAAAGGCTTCTGCCCTGGAAAACAAAACCCATAACCCCACATACTTTCTCTCAGTTAGAAGAGCTCCATGGGCACTCTCAAAGCAGCGTGAGTTGGCACAGGTGGCAGCTTGTCCCTGGGCGGCATCTTGATATTCGTGGAAATCCAGCAGGCGGCTGGCCCCAAAGGGCCAACGGCCTACCTGGTACTGACAAAGGCTTCTGCCCGGGAAAACAAAACTCAGAACACCACACTTCTGGTCTCAGTTTGCAGAGCACCATGGGCACTCTCAAAGCAGCGCGAGTTGGCACAGGTGGCAGCTTGTCCCTGGGCAGCATCTTGATATTCGTGGAAATCCAGCAGGCTGCCTGCCCTTAAGGACCGAGGGCCTACCTGGCACTTCAAATGCTTCTGCCCGGAGAAACAAAACACAGCACCCCAGGTTCATGGTCTCAGTTTGCAGAGCTCCATGGGCACCCTCAAAGCAGCCCGAGTTGGCACAGGTGGCAGCTTGTCCCTGGGCAGCATCTTGATATTCGTGGAAATCTTGCTGCCAGCCTGCCCCTGAGGAACAAGGGCCTACCTGGTACTGACAAAGGCTTCTGCCCAGGGAAACAAAAGCCATAACCCCACATTCCACATCTCAGTTTGCAGAGCTCCGTGGGCACCCTCAAAGCAGCGCGAGTTGGCACAGGTGGCAGCTTGTCCCTGGGCAGCATCTTGATATTCGTGGAAATCCTGCAGGCAGCCGGCCCCCAAGGGCCAAGGGCCGACGTGGTACTGACAAAGGCTTCTGCCCGGGAAAACAAAACCCAGCACCCCACCGTCCTGGCCCCAGTTTGCAGAGCTCCGTGGGCACTCCCAAAGCAGCGCGAGTTGGCACAGGTGGCAGCTTGTCCCTGGGCAGCATCTTGATATTTGTGGAAATCTTGCTGCCAGCCTGCCCCTAAGTGTGGAGGGCCTACCTGGTACTGAGAGAGGCTTCTGTCCGGGAAAACAAAACCCACAGTCCTACGTTTCTGGTCTCAGTTTGCAGAGCTCCGTGGGCACCCTCAAAGCAGCGCGAGTTGGCACAAGTGGAAGCTTGTCCCTGGGCAGCATCTTGATATTCGTGGAAATTGAGCCGGCAGCCTGCCCCTGAGGAACAAGGGCCCTCCTGGTACTGACAAAGGCTTCTGCCCAGGGAAACAAAACCCACCACCCCACGTTTCTGGTCTCAGTTTGCAGAGCACCATGGGCACTCTCAAAGCAGCCCGAGTTGGCACAGGTGGCAGTTTGTCCCTGGGCGGCATCTTGATATTCGTGGAAATCCTGCAGGCAGCCGGACCCCAAGGGCCAAGGGCCTACCTGGTACTGACAAAGGCTTCTGCTCGGGAAAACAAAACCCAGCACCCCACGTTTCTGGTCTCAGTTTGCAGAGCACCATGGGCACTCTCAAAGCAGCGCGAGTTGGCACAGGTGGCAGCTTGTCCTTTGGCAGCATCTTGATATTCATGGAAATCCAGCAGGCTGCCTGCCCTCAAAGACCAAGGGCCTACCTGTCACTGCAAATGCTTCTGCCCGGAGAAACAAAACTCAGCACCTCACGTTAATGGTCCCAGTTTGCAGAGCTCCATGGGAACTCTCAAAGCAGCCCGAGTTGGCACAGGTGGCAGCTTGTCCCTGGGCAGCATCTTGATATTCGTGGAAATCCAGCAGGCAGACTGCCCATAAGGAACAAGGACCCTCCTGGTACTGACAAAGGCTTCTGCCCGGGAAAACAAAACCCACAACCCTACGTTCCTGGTCTCAGTTTGCAGAGCTCCGTGGGCACCCTCAAAGCAGCGCGAGTTGGCACAAGTGGAAGCTTGTCCCTGGGCGGCATCTTGATATTCGTGGAAATCCAGGAGGCAGCCGCCCTGAATTACGAGAGCCTACCTGGTACTGACAAATGCTTCTGCCCGGGGAAACAAAACTCACCAAGGCAAGTTCCTGGTCTCACTTTGCAGAGCTCCATGGGCACTCTCAAAGCAGCCCGAGTTGTCACAGGTGGCAGCTTGTCCCTGGGTGGCATCTTGATATGCGTGGAAATCCAGCAGGCAGACTGCCTCTAAGGGCTGAGGGCCTACTTGGTACTGACAAAGGCTTCTGCCCGGGAAAACAAAACCCATAAACCCACATACTTTGGCTCAGTTTGAAGAGCTCTGTGGGCACTCTCAAAGCAGCCCGAGTTGGCACAGGTGGCAGCTTGTCCCTGGGCGGCATCTTGATATTCGTGGAAATCCTGCAGGCAGCTGGCCCCCAAGGGCCAACGGCCTACCTGGTACTGACAAAGGCTTCTGCCCTGGAAAACAAAACTCAGAACACCACTTTCCTGGTCTCAGTTTTTAGAGCTCCATGGGCACTCTCAAAGCAGCGCGAGTTGGCACAGGTGGCAGCTTGTCCCTGGGCAGCATCTTGATATTCGTGGAAATCCAGCAGGCTGCCTGCCCTTAAGGACCGAGGGCCTACCTGGCACTGCAAATGCTTCTGCCCGGAGAAACAAAACTCAGCAACACAGGTTCATGGTCTCAGTTTGCAGAGCTCCATGGGCACCCTCAAAGAAGCACGAGTTGGCACAGGTGGCAGCTTGCCCCTGGGCAGCATCTTGATATTCGTGGAAATCCAGCAGGCTGCCTGCCCTTAAGGACCGAGGGCCTACCTGGCAATGCAAATGCTTCTGCCCGGAGAAACAAAACTCAGCACCCCAGGTTCATGGTCTCAGTTTGCAGAGCTCCATGGGCACTCTCAAAGCAGCGCGAGTTGGCGCAGGTGGCAGCTTGTCCCTGGGCAGCATCTTGATATTCGTGGAAATCCTGCAGGCAGCTGGCCCCAAAGGGCCAAGGCCGGACCTGGTACTGACAAAGGCTTCTGCCCGGGAAAACAAAACCCATAACCCCACGTTTCTGGTCTCAGTTTGCAGAGCACCATGGGCACTCTCAAAGCAGCCCGAGTTAGCACAGGTGGCAGCTTGTCCCTGGGCAGCATCTTGATATTCGTGGAATTCCAGCAGGCTGCCTGCCCTTAAGGACCGAGGGCCTACCTGGGACTGACAAAGGCTTCTGCCCGGAGAAACAAAACTCAGCACCCCAGGTTCATGATCTCAGTTTGCAGAGCTCCATGGGCACTCTCAAAGCAGCCCGAGTTGGCACAGGTGGCAGCTTGTCCCTGGGCAGCATCTTGATATTCGTGGAAATCTTGCTGCCAGCCTGCCCCTAAGGAACAAGGGCCTACCTGTTACTGAGAGAGGCTTCTGCCCGGGAAAACAAAACCCACAACCCTACGTTCCTGGTCTCAGTATGCAGAGCTCCGTGGGCACCCTCAAAGCAGCGTGAGTTGGCACAGGTGGCAGTTTGTCCCTGGGCGGCATCTTGATATTCGTGGAAATCCAGGAGGCAGCCGCCCTGAATTACGAGAGCCTACCTGGTACTGAATTACCAAGAGCCTACCTGGAGCTACTCTCAAAGCAGCAACAGGCTTCTGGGTGGCCTTGATATGCGGGAAATCAAAACTCACCAAGGCAACTGACAAAGGCTTCTGCCCGGGAAAACAAAACTCACTTTTGCAGAGCTCTGTGGGCACTCTCAAAGCAGCCCGAGTTGGCACAGGTGGCAGCTTGTCCCTGGGCGGCATCTTGATATGCGTGGAAATCCAGCAGGCAGCTGGCCCCTAAGGGCTGAGGGCCTACTTGGTACTGACAAAGGCTTCTGCCCTGGAAAACAAAACCCATAAACCCACATACTTTGGTCTCAGTTTTTAGAGCTCTGTGGGCACTCTCAAAGCAGCCCGAGTTGGCACAGGTGGCAGCTTGTCCCTGGGCGGCATCTTGATATTCGTGGAAATCCAGCAGGCTGCTGCCCTCAAAGACCAAGGGCCTACCTGTCACTGACAAAGGCTTCTGCCCGGGAAAACAAAACTCAGAAACCACTTTCATGGTCTCAGTTTTTAGAGCTCCATGGGCACCCTCAAAGCAGCGCGAGTTGGCACAGGTGGCAGCTTGTCCCTGGGCAGCATCTTGATATTCGTGGAAATCCAGCAGGCTGCCTGCCCTCAAGGACCAAGGGCCTACCTGTCAATGCAAATGCTTCTGCCCGGAGAAACAAAACTCAGCAACACAGGTTCATGGTCTCAGTTTGCAGAGCTCCATAGGCACCCTCAAAGCAGCACGAGTTGGCACAGGTGGCAGCTTGCCCCTGGGCAGCATCTTGATATTCGTGGAAATCCAGCAGGCAGCTGCCCCCAAGGACCGAGGGCCTACCTGGTAATGCAAGAGGCTTCTGCCCGGGAAAACAAAACTCAGCACCCTAGGTTCCTGGTCTCAGTTTGCAGAGCTCCATGGGCACTCTCAAAGCAGCGCGAGTTGGCACAGGTGGCAGCTTGTCCCTGGGCAGCATCTTGATATTCGTGGAAATCCTGCAGGCAGCCGGCCCTGAAGTTCCAAGGGCCTACCTGGTACTGGAAAGGCTTCTGCCCGGGAAAACAAAACTCACCACCCTACGTTCCTGGTCTCAGTTTGCAGAGCTCCGTGGGCACCCTCAAAGCAGCGCGAGTTGGCACAGGTGGCAGCTTGTCCCTGGGCAGCATCTTGATATTCGTGGAAATCCAGCAGGCAGCCTGCCCTAAGTTGAGGGCCTACCTGGTACTGAAATTCTTCTGCCCGGGAAAACAAAACTCACCAAGGCCACATTCCTGGTCTCAGTTTGCAGAGCTCCGTGGGCACTCTCAAAGCAGCCCGAGTTGGCACAGGTGGCAGCTTGTCCCTGGGCAGCATCTTGATATTCGTGGAAATCCAGCAGGCAGCTGCCCCTAAGGGCTGAGGGCCTACTGGTACTGACAAAGGCTTCTGCCCTGGAAAACAAAACTCATAACCCCACGTTTCTGGTCTCAGTTTGCAGAGCACCATGGGCACTCTCAAAGCAGCCCGAGTTGGCACAGGTGGCAGCTTGTCCCTGGGCAGCATCTTGATATTCGTGGAAATCCTGCAGGCAGCCTGCCCCCAAGGGCCAAGGGCCTACCTGGTACTGACAAAGGCTTCTGCCCGGGAAAACAAAACTCAGCACACCACGTTTCTGGTCTCAGTTTGCAGAGCACCATGGGCACTCTCAAAGCAGCCCGAGTTGGCACAGGTGGCAGCTTGTCCCTGGGCAGCATCTTGATATTCGTGGAAATCCAGCAGGCTGCCTGCCCTTAAAGACCAAGGGCCTACCTGGCACTGCAAATGTTTCTGCCCAGAGAAACAAAACTCAGCACCTCACGTTAATGGTCCCAGTTTGCAGAGCTCCATGGGAACTCTCAAAGCAGCCCGAGTTGGCACAGGTGGCAGCTTGTCCCTGGGCAGCATCTTGATATTCGTGGAAATCCTGCAGGCTGCCCCCCTAAGGACCAAGGGCCTACCTGGTACTGAGAGAGGCTTCTGCCCGGGAAAACAAAACCCACAACCCTACGTTCCTGGTCTCAGTTTGCAGAGCTCCATGGGCACCCTCAAAGCAGCCCGAGTTGGCACAGGTGGAAGCTTGTCCCTGGGCAGCATCTTGATATTCGTGGAAATCCAGGAGGCAGCCGCCCTGAATTACGAGAGCCTACCTGGTACTGCAAATGCTTCTGCCCGGGGAAACAAAACTCACCAAAGGCAAGTTCCTGGTCTCACTTTGCAGAGCTCCATGGGCACCCTCAAAGCAGCGCGAGTTGGCACAAGTGGAAGCTTGTCCCTGGGCGGCATCTTGATATTCGTGGAAATCCAGGAGGCAGCCGGCTTCTGCCCTGAATTACGAGAGCCTACCTGGTACTGCAAATGCTTCTGCCCGGGGAAACAAAACTCACCACCCCAAGTTCCTGGTCTCACTTTGCAGAGCTCCATGGGCACTCTCAAAGCAGCCCGAGTTGGCACAGGTGGCAGCTTGTCCCTGGGTGGCATCTTGATATGCGTGGAAATCCAGCAGGCAGACTGCCTCTAAGGGCTGAGGGCCTACTTGGTACTGACAAAGGCTTCTGCCCGGGAAAACAAAACCCATAACCCCACATACTTTCTCTCAGTTTGACGAGCTCTGTGGGCACTCTCAAAGCAGCGTGAGTTGGCACAGGTGGCAGCTTGTCCCTGGGCGGCATCTTGATATTCGTGGAAATCCTGCAGGCAGCTGGACCCCAAAGGGCCAACGGCCTACCTGGTACTGACAAAGGCTTCTGCCCGGGAAAACAAAACTCAGAACACCACTTTCCTGGTCTCAGTTTGCAGAGCTCCATGGGCACTCTCAAAGCAGCGCGAGTTGGCACAGGTGGCAGCTTGTCCCTGGGCAGCATCTTGATATTCGTGGAAATCCAGCAGGCTGCCTGCCCTTAAGGACCGAGGGCCTACCTGGCACTGAAATGCTTCTGCCCGGAGAAACAAAACCCAGCAACCCAGGTTCATGGTCTCAGTTTGCAGAGCTCCATGGGCACCCTCAAAGCAGCGCGAGTTGGCACAGGTGGCAGCTTGTCCCTGGGCAGCATCTTGATATTCGTGGAAATCCAGCAGGCAGCCTGCCCTGAAGTTCCGAGGGCCTACCTGGTACTGCAAATGCTTCTGCCCGGGGAAACAAAACTCACCAAGGCCAAGTTCCTGGTCTCAGTTTGCAGAGCTCCATGGGCACTCTCAAAGCAGCGCGAGTTGGCACAGGTGGCAGCTTGTCCCTGGGCAGCATCTTGATATTCGTGGAAATCCAGCAGGCAGACTGCCCCTAAGGGCTGAGGGCCTACTTGGTACTGACAAAGGCTTCTGCCCGGGAAAACAAAACCCACAATCCTACGTTCCTGGTCCCAGTTTGCAGAGCTCCGTGGGCACCCTCAAAGCAGCGCGAGTTGGCACAAGTGGCAGCTTCTCCCTGGGCAGCATCTTGATATTCGTGGAAATCTTGCTGGCAGCCTGCCCCTGAGGAAGAAGGGCCCTCCTGGTACTGACAAAGGCTTCTGTCCAGGAAAACAAATCCACCACCCCACGTTTCTGGTCTCAGTTTGCAGAGCTCCGTGGGCACCCTCAAAGCAGCGCGAGTTGGCACAAGTGGAAGCTTGTCCCTGGGCAGCATCTTGATATTCGTGGAAATTGAGCCGGCAGCCTGCCCCTGAGGAACAAGGGCCCTCCTGGTACTGACAAAGGCTTCTGCCCAGGGAAACAAAACCCACCACCCCACGTTTCTGGTCTCAGTTTGCAGAGCACCATGGGCACTCTCAAAGCAGCCCGAGTTGGCACAGGTGGCAGTTTGTCCCTGGGCGGCATCTTGATATTCGTGGAAATCCTGCAGGCAGCCGGACCCCAAGGGCCAAGGGCCTACCTGGTACTGACAAAGGCTTCTGCTCGGGAAAACAAAACCCAGCACCCCACGTTTCTGGTCTCAGTTTGCAGAGCACCATGGGCACTCTCAAAGCAGCGCGAGTTGGCACAGGTGGCAGCTTGTCCTTTGGCAGCATCTTGATATTCATGGAAATCCAGCAGGCTGCCTGCCCTCAAAGACCAAGGGCCTACCTGTCACTGCAAATGCTTCTGCCCGGAGAAACAAAACTCAGCACCTCACGTTAATGGTCCCAGTTTGCAGAGCTCCATGGGAACTCTCAAAGCAGCCCGAGTTGGCACAGGTGGCAGCTTGTCCCTGGGCAGCATCTTGATATTCGTGGAAATCCAGCAGGCAGACTGCCCATAAGGAACAAGGACCCTCCTGGTACTGACAAAGGCTTCTGCCCGGGAAAACAAAACCCACAACCCTACGTTCCTGGTCTCAGTTTGCAGAGCTCCGTGGGCACCCTCAAAGCAGCGCGAGTTGGCACAAGTGGAAGCTTGTCCCTGGGCGGCATCTTGATATTCGTGGAAATCCAGGAGGCAGCCGCCCTGATTACGAGAGCCTACCTGGTACTGACAAATGCTTCTGCCCGGGGAAACAAAACTCACCAAGGCAAGTTCCTGGTCTCACTTTGCAGAGCTCCATGGGCACTCTCAAAGCAGCCCGAGTTGGCACAGGTGGCAGCTTGTCCCTGGGTGGCATCTTGATATGCGTGGAAATCCAGCAGGCAGACTGCCTCTAAGGGCTGAGGGCCTACTTGGTACTGACAAAGGCTTCTGCCCGGGAAAACAAAACCCATAAACCCACATACTTTGGCTCAGTTTGAAGAGCTCTGTGGGCACTCTCAAAGCAGCCCGAGTTGGCACAGGTGGCAGCTTGTCCCTGGGCGGCATCTTGATATTCGTGGAAATCCTGCAGGCAGCTGGCCCCCAAGGGCCAACGGCCTACCTGGTACTGACAAAGGCTTCTGCCCTGGAAAACAAAACTCAGAACACCACTTTCCTGGTCTCAGTTTTTAGAGCTCCATGGGCACTCTCAAAGCAGCGCGAGTTGGCACAGGTGGCAGCTTGTCCCTGGGCAGCATCTTGATATTCGTGGAAATCTTGCTGCCAGCCTGCCCCTAAGGAACAAGGGCCTACCTGGTACTGACAAAGGCTTCTGCCCGGGAAAACAAAACCCACAACCCTACGTTCCTGGTCTCAGTTTGCAGAGCTCCATGGGCACCCTCAAAGCAGCGCGAGTTGGCACAAGTGGAAGCTTGTCCCTGGGCGGCATCTTGATATTCGTGGAAATCCAGGAGGCAGCCGCCCTGAATTACGAGAGCCTACCTGGTACTGCAAATGCTTCTGCCCGGGGAAACAAAACTCACCAAGGCAAGTTCCTGGTCTCACTTTGCAGAGCTCCATGGGCACTCTCAAAGCAGCCCGAGTTGGCACAGGTGGCAGCTTGTCCCTGGGTGGCATCTTGATATGCGTGGAAATCCAGCAGGCAGACTGCCTCTAAGGGCTGAGGGCCTACTTGGTACTGACAAAGGCTTCTGCCTGGGAAAACAAAACCCATAACCCCACATACTTTCTCTCAGTTTGACGAGCTCTGTGGCACTCTCAAAGCAGCCCGAGTTGGCACAGGTGGCAGCTTGTCCCTGGGCGGCATCTTGATATTCGTGGAAATCCTGCAGGCAGCTGGCCCCCAAGGGCCAACGGCCTACCTGGTACTGACAAAGGCTTCTGCCCTGGAAAACAAAACTCAGAACACCACTTTCCTGGTCTCAGTTTTTAGAGCTCCATGGGCACTCTCAAAGAAGCCCGAGTTGGCACAGGTGGCAGCTTGTCCCTTGGCGGAAACTAGATTTTCGTGGAAATCCTGGTGCCAGTCTCCCCCCAAATGGCCGAGGGCCTACCTGGCCCTGTAAATGTTTCTGCCCGGGAAAACAAAACCCACAAACCCACGTTCCTGGTCTCAGCTTGAAGAACTCCGTGGGCACTCTCAAAGCAGCCCGAGTTGGCACAGGTTGCAGAATATCCCTGGGCAGCATCTTGATATTCGTGGAAATCTTGCTGTCAGGCTGTCCCTAAGGAACAAGGGCCTACTTGGTACTGACAAAGGCTTCTGCCCTGGAAAACAAAACCCAGCACCCCACGTTTCTGGTCTCAGTTTGCAGAGCTCCATGGGCACACTCAAAGCAGCGCGAGTTGGCACAGGTGGCAGCTTGTCCCTGGGCAGCATCTTGATATTCGTGGAAATCCAGCAGGCTGCCTGCCCTTAAGGACCGAGGGCCTACCTGGCACTGCAAATGCTTCTGCCCGGAGAAACAAAACTCAGCACCCCAGGTTCATGGTCTCAGTTTGCAGAGCTCCATGGGCACTCTCAAAGCAGCGCGAGTTGGCGCAGGTGGCAGCTTGTCCCTGGGCAGCATCTTGATATTCGTGGAAATCTTCCTGCTAGCCTGCCCCTAAGGAACAAGGGCCTACCTGGTACTGAGAGAGGCTTCTGTCCGGGAAAACAAAACCCACAGTCCTACGTTCCTGGTCTCAGTTTGCAGAGCTCCGTGGGCACCCTCAAAGCAGCGCGAGTTGGCACAAGTTGCAGCTTGTCCCTGGGCAGCATCTTGCTATTCGTGGAAATTGAGCCGCCAGCCTGCCCCTGAGGAACAAGGGCCTATCTGGTACTGACAAAGGCTTCTGCCCTGGAAAACAAAACCCACCACCCCACGTTCCACATCTCAGTTTGCAGAGCTCCATGGGCACTCTCAAAGCAGCCCGAGTTGTCACAGGTGGCAATTTGTCAATGGGCGGCATCTTGATATTCGTGGAAATCCTGCAGGCAGCCGGCCCCCAAGGGCCAAGCGCCTACCTGGTACTGACAATGGCTTCTGCCCGGGAAAACAAAACCCAGCACCCCACGTTCCTGGTCTCAGTTTGCAGAGCACCATGGGCACTCTCAAAGCAGTGCGCGTTGGCACAGGTGGCAGCTTGTCCTTTGGCAGCATCTTGATATTCATGGAAATCCAGCAGGCTGCCTGCCCTTAAGGACCAAGGGCCTACCTGGCACTGCAAATGTTTCTGCCCAGAGAAACAAAACTCAGCACCTCACGTTAATGGTCCCAGTTTGCAGAGCTCCATGGGAACTCTCAAAGCAGCCCGAGTTGGCACAGGTGGCAGCTTGTCCCTGGGCAGCATCTTGATATTCGTGGAAATCTTGCTGCCAGCCTGCCCCTAAGGAACAAGGGCCTACCTGGTACTGAGAGAGGCTTCTGCCCGGGAAAACAAAACCCACAACCCTACGTTCCTGGTCTCAGTTTGCAGAGCTCCGTGGGCACCCTCAAAGCAGCGCGAGTTGGCACAAGTGGAAGCTGGTCCCTGGGCAGCATCTTGATATTCGTGGAAATCCAGGAGGCAGCCGGCCCTGAATTACGAGAGCCTACCTGGTACTGACAAAGGCTTCTGCCCTGGAAAACAAAACTCACCAAGGCAAGTTCCTGGTCTAACTTCGCAGAGCTCCATGGGCACTCTCAAAGAAGCCCGAGTTGCCACAGGTGGCAGCTTGTCCCTGGGCGGCATCTTGATATTCGGGGAAATCCAGCAGGCAGACTGCCTCTAAGGGCTGAGGGGCTTCTTGGTACTGACAAAGGCTTCTGCCCGGGAAAACAAAACCCACCAGCCCACGTTCCTGGTCGCAGTTTGCAGAGCTCCATGGGCACTCTCAAAGCAGCCCCAGTTGGCACAGGTGGCAGCTTGTCCCTGGGCGGCATCTTGATATTCGTGGAAATCCTGCAGGCAGCCGGCCCCCAAGGGCCAAGGGCCTACCTGGTACTGACAAAGGCTTCTGCTCTGGAAAACAAAACCCAGCACCCCACGTTTCTGGTCTCAGTTTGCAGAGCACCATGGCCACTCTCAAAGCAGCACGAGTTGGCACAGGTGGCAGCTTGTCCTTTGGCAGCATCTTGATATTCCTGGAAATCCAGCAGGCTGCCTGCCCTCAAAGACCAAGGGCCTACCTGGCACTGCAAATGATTCTGCCCAGAGAAACAAAACTCAGCACCTCACGTTAATGGTCCCAGTTTGCAGAGCTCCATGGGAACTCTCAAAGCAGCCCGAGTTGGCACAGGTGGCAGCTTGTCCCTGGGCAGCATCTTGATATTCGTGGAAATCTTGCTGCCAGCCTGCCCCTAAGGAACAAGGGCCTACCTGGTACTGAGAGAGGCGTCTGCCCGGGAAAACAAAACCCACAACCCTACGTTCCTGGTCTCAGTTTGCAGAGTTCCATGGGCACCCTCAAAGCAGCCCGAGTTGGCACAGGTGGAAGCTTGTCCCTGGGCGGCATCTTGATATTCGTGGAAATCCAGGAGGCAGCCGCCCTGAATTACGAGAGCCTACCTGGTACTGCAAATGCTTCTGCCCGGGGAAACAAAACTCACCAAGGCAAGTTCCTGGTCTCACTTTGCAGAGCTCCATGGGCACCCTCAAAGCAGCGCGAGTTGGCACAAGTGGAAGCTTGTCCCTGGGCGGCATCTTGATATTCGTGGAAATCCAGGAGGCAGCCGCCCTGAATTACGAGAGCCTACCTGGTACTGCAAATGCTTCTGCCCGGGGAAACAAAACTCACCAAGGCAAGTTCCTGGTCTCACTTTGCAGAGCTCCATGGGCACTCTCAAAGCAGCCCGAGTTGGCACAGGTGGCAGCTTGTCCCTGGGTGGCATCTTGATATGCGTGGAAATCCAGCAGGCAGACTGCCTCTAAGGGCTGAGGGCCTACTTGGTACTGACAAAGGCTTCTGCCCGGGAAAACAAAACCCATAACCCCACATACTTTCTCTCAGTTTGACGAGCTCTGTGGGCACTCTCAAAGCAGCCCGAGTTGGCACAGGTGGCAGCTTGTCCCTGGGCGGCATCTTGATATTCGTGGAAATCCTGCAGGCAGCCGGACCCCAAGGGCCGAGGGCCTACCTGGTACTGACAAAGGCTTCTGCCCGGGAAAACAAAACTCAGAACACCACTTTCCTGTTCCCAGTTTGCAGAGCTCCATGGGCACTCTCAAAGCAGCCCGAATTGGCACAGGTGGCAGCTTGTCCCTGGGCAGCATCTTGATATTCGTGGAAATTCAGCAGGCAGCCTGCCCCTAAGGAACAAGGGCCTACCTGGTACTGAGAGAGGCTTCTGCCCGGGAAAACAAAACCCACAACCCTAGGTTATGGTCTCAGTTTGCAGAGCTCCGTGGGCACCCTCAAAGCAGCGCGAGTTGGCCCAAGTGGCAGCTTGTCCCTGGGCAGCATCTTGATATTCGTGGAAATCCAGCAGGCAGACGGCCCTGAAGTTCCGAGAGCCTGCCTGGTACTGCAAATGCTTCTGCCCGGGGAAACAAAACTCACCAAGGCAAGTTCCTGGTCTAACTTTGCAGAGCTCCATGGGCACTCTCAAAGCAGCCCGAGTTGGCACAGGTGGCAGCTTGTCCCTGGGTGGCATCTTGATATTCGTGGAAATCCAGCAGGCAGACTGCCTCTAAGGGCTGAGGGCCTACTTGGTACTGACAAAGGCTTCTGCCCGGGAAAACAAAACCCACAATCCTACGTTCCTGGTCTCAGTTTGCAGAGCTCCGTGGGAACCCTCAAAGCAGCGCGAGTTGGCACAAGTTGCAGCTTCTCCCTGGGCAGCATCTTGATATTCGTGGAAATCCAGCGGGCAGCCTGCCCCTGAGGAACAAGGGCCCTCCTGGTACTGACAAAGGCTTCTGCCCAGGAAACCAAATCCACCACCCCACGTTCCACATCTCAGTTTGCAGAGCTCCATGGGCACCCTCAAAGCAGCGCGAGTTGGCACAAGTGGAAGCTTTTCCCTGGGCAGCATCTTGATATTCGTGGAAATTGAGCCGGCAGCCTGCCCCTGAGGAACAAGGGCCCTCCTGGTACTGACAAAGGCTTCTGCCCAGGGAAACAAAACCCACCACCCCACGTTTCTGGTCTCAGTTTGCAGAGCACCATGGGCACTCTCAAAGCAGCCCGAGTTGGCACAGGTGCAGTTTGTCCCTGGGCGGCATCTTGATATTCGTGGAAATCCTGCAGGCAGCCGGACCCCAAGGGCCAAGGGCCTACCTGGTACTGACAAAGGCTTCTGCTCGGGAAAACAAAACCCAGCACCCCACGTTTCTGGTCTCAGTTTGCAGAGCACCATGGGCACTCTCAAAGCAGCGCGAGTTGGCACAGGTGGCAGCTTGTCCTTTGGCAGCATCTTGATATTCGTGGAAATCCAGCAGGCTGCCTGCCCTCAAAGACCAAGGGCCTACCTGTCACTGCAAATGCTTCTGCCCGGAGAAACAAAACTCAGCACCTCACGTTAATGGTCCCAGTTTGCAGAGCTCCGTGGGAACTCTCAAAGCAGCCCGAGTTGGCACAGGTGGCAGCTTGTCCCTGGGCAGCATCTTGATATTCGTGGAAATCCAGCAGGCAGACTGCCCATAAGGAACAAGGACCCTCCTGGTACTGACAAAGGCTTCTGCCCGGGAAAACAAAACCCACAACCCTACGTTCCTGGTCTCAGTTTGCAGAGCTCCGTGGGCACCCTCAAAGCAGCGCGAGTTGGCACAAGTGGAAGCTTGTCCCTGGGCGGCATCTTGATATTCGTGGAAATCCAGGAGGCAGCCGCCCTGAATTACGAGAGCCTACCTGGTACTGCAAATGCTTCTGCCCGGGGAAACAAAACTCACCAAGGCAAGTTCCTGGTCTCACTTTGCAGAGCTCCATGGGCACTCTCAAAGCAGCCCGAGTTGGCACAGGTGGCAGCTTGTCCCTGGGTGGCATCTTGATATGCGTGGAAATCCAGCAGGCAGACTGCCTCTAAGGGCTGAGGGCCTACTTGGTACTGACAAAGGCTTCTGCCCGGGAAAACAAAACCCATAAACCCACATACTTTGGCTCAGTTTGAAGAGCTCTGTGGGCACTCTCAAAGCAGCCCGAGTTGGCACAGGTGGCAGCTTGTCCCTGGGCGGCATCTTGATATTCGTGGAAATCCTGCAGGCAGCTGGCCCCCAAGGGCCAACGGCCTACCTGGTACTGACAAAGGCTTCTGCCCTGGAAAACAAAACTCAGAACACCACTTTCCTGGTCTCAGTTTTTAGAGCTCCATGGGCACTCTCAAAGCAGCGCGAGTTGGCACAGGTGGCAGCTTGTCCCTGGGCAGCATCTTGATATTCGTGGAAATCCAGCAGGCTGCCTGCCCTTAAGGACCGACGGCCTACCTGGCACTGCAAATGCTTCTGCCCGGAGAAACAAAACTCAGCAACACAGGTTCATGGTCTCAGTTTGCAGAGCTCCATGGGCACCCTCAAAGCAGCACGAGTTGGCACAGGTGGCAGCTTGCCCCTGGGCAGCATCTTGATATTCGTGGAAATCCAGCAGGCTGCCTGCCCTTAAGGACCGAGGGCCTACCTGGCAATGCAAATGCTTCTGCCCGGAGAAACAAAACTCAGCACCCCAGGTTCATGGTCTCAGTTTGCAGAGCTCCATGGGCACTCTCAAAGCAGCCCGAGTTGGCACAGGTGGCAGCTTGTCCCTGGGTTGCATCTTGATATTCGTGGAAATCTTGCTGCCAGCCTGCCCCTGAGGAACAAGGGCCTACCTGGTACTGACAAAGGCTTCTGCCCAGGGAAACAAAACCCATAACCCCACGTTCCACATCTCAGTTTGCAGAGCTCCGTGGGCACCCTCAAAGCAGCGCGAGTTGGCACAGGTGGCAGCTTGTCCCTGGGCAGCATCTTGATATTCGTGGAAATCCTGCAGGCAGCCGGACCCCAAGGGCCAAGGGCCGACCTGGTACTGACAAAGGCTTCTGCCCGGGAAAACAAAACCCAGCACCCCACCGTCCTGGCCCGAGTTTGCAGAGCTCCGTGCGCACTCCCAAAGCAGCGCGAGTTGGCACAGGTGGCAGCTTGTCCCTGGGCAGCATCTTGATATTCGTGGAAATCTTGCTGCCAGCCTGCCCCTAAGTGTGGAGGGCCTACCTGGTACTGAGAGAGGCTTCTGTCCGGGTAAACAAAACCCACAGTCCTACGTTTCTGGTCTCAGTTTGCAGAGCTCCGTGGGCACCCTCAAAGCAGCGCGAGTTGGCACAAGTGGAAGCTTGTCCCTGGGCAGCATCTTGATATTCGTGGAAATTGAGCCGGCAGCCTGCCCCTGAGGAACAAGGGCCCTCCTGGTACTGACAAAGGCTTCTGCCCAGGGAAACAAAACCCACCACCCCACGTTTCTGGTCTCAGTTTGCAGAGCACCATGGGCACTCTCAAAGCAGCCCGAGTTGGCACAGGTGGCAGTTTGTCCCTGGGCGGCATCTTGATATTCGTGGAAATCCTGCAGGCAGCCGGACCCCAAGGGCCAAGGGCCTACCTGGTACTGACAAAGGCTTCTGCTCGGGAAAACAAAACCCAGCACCCCACGTTTCTGGTCTCAGTTTGCAGAGCACCATGGGCACTCTCAAAGCAGCGCGAGTTGGCACAGGTGGCAGCTTGTCCTTTGGCAGCATCTTGATATTCATGGAAATCCCGCAGGCTGCCTGCCCTCAAAGACCAAGGGCCTACCTGTCACTGCAAATGCTTCTGCCCGGAGAAACAAAACTCAGCACCTCACGTTAATGGTCCCAGTTTGCAGAGCTCCATGGGAACTCTCAAAGCAGCCCGAGTTGGCACAGGTGGCAGCTTGTCCCTGGGTGGCATCTTGATATTCATGGAAATCCAGCAGGCAGACTGCCTCTAAGGGCTGAGGGCCTACTTGGTACTGACAAAGGCTTCTGCCCTGGAAAACAAAACCCATAACCCCACATACTTTCTCTCAGTTTGAAGAGCTCTGTGGGCACTCTCAAAGCAGCGCGAGTTGGCACAGGTGGCAGCTTGTCCCTGGGCGGCATCTTGATATTCGTGGAAATCCTGCAAGCAGCCGGCCCCCAAGGGCCAACGGCCTACCTGGTACTGACAAAGGCTTCTGCCCGGGAAAACAAAACTGAGAACACCACGTTTCTGGTCTCAGTTTGCAGAGCACCATGGGCACTCTCAAAGCAGCCCGAGTTGGCACAGGTGGCAGCTTGTCCCTGGGCAGCATCTTGATATTCGTGGAAATCCAGCAGGCTGTCAGCCCTTAAAGACCAAGGGCCTACCTGGCACTTCAAATGTTTCTGCCCAGAGAAACAAAACTCAGCACCTCACGTTAATGGTCCCAGTTTGCAGAGCTCCATGGGAACTCTCAAAGCAGCCCGAGTTGGCACAGGTGGCAGCTTGTCCCTGGGCAGCATCTTGATATTCGTGGAAATCTTGCTGCCAGCCTGCCCCTAAGGAACAAGGGCCTACCTGGTACTGAGAGAGGCTTCTGCCCGGGAAAATAAAACCCACAACCCTACGTTCCACATCTCAGTTTGCAGAGCTCCGTGGGCACCCTCAAAGCAGCGCGAGTTGGCACAAGTGGAAGCTTGTCCCTGGGCAGCATTTTGATATTCGTGGAAATCCAGAAGGCAGCCGGCCCTGAATTACGAGAGCCTATCTGGTACTGCAAATGCTTCTGCCCGGGGAAACAAAACTCACCAAGGCAAGTTCCCGGTCTCTCTTTGCAGAGCTCCGTGGGCACCCCCAAAGCAGCGCGAGTTAGCACAAGTGGAAGCTTGTCCCTGGGTGGCATCTTGATATTCGTGGAAATCCAGGAGGCAGCCGGCCCTGAATTACGAGAGCCTACCTGGTACTGCAAATGCTTCTGCCCGGGGAAACAAAACTCACCAAGGCAAGTTCCTGGTCTCAGTTTGCAGAGCTCCATGGGCACTCTCAAAGCAGCCCGAGTTGGCACAGGTGGCAGCTTGTCCCTGGGTGGCATCTTGATATGCGTGGAAATCCAGCAGGCAGACTGCCTCTAAGGGCTGAGGGCCTACTTGGTAAAGACAAAGGCTTCTGCCCTGGAAAACAAAACCCATAACCCCACATAGTTTCTCTCAGTTAGAAGAGCTCCGAGGGCACTCTCAAAGCAGCGTGAGTTGGCACAGGTGGCAGCTTGTCCCTGGGCAGCATCTTGATATTCGTGGAAATCCAGCAGGCTGCCTGCCCTTAAGGACCAAGGGCCTACCTGGTACTGCAAATGCTTCTGCCCTGGCAAACAAAACTCAGCACCTCACGTTTATGGTCCCAGTTTGCATAACTCCATGGGAACTCTCAAAGCAGCCCGAGTTGGCACAGGTGGCAGCTTGTCCCTGGGCAGCATCTTGATATTCGTGGAAATCTTGCTGCCAGCCTGCCCCCAAGGAACAAGGGCCTACCTGGTACTGAGAGAGGCTTCTGCCCGGGAAAACAAAACCCACAACCCTACGTTCCTGGTCTCAGTTTGCAGAGCTCCGTGGGCACCCTCAAAGCAGCGCGAGTTGGCACAAGTGGCAGCTTGTCCCTGGGCAGCATCTTGATATTCGTGGAAATCCAGCAGGCTGCCTGCCCTTAAGGACCGAGGGCCTACCTGGCACTGCAAATGCTTCTGCCCGGAGAAACAAAACTCAGCAACACAGGTTCATGGTCTCAGTTTGCAGAGCTCCATGGGCACCCTCAAAGCAGCACGAGTTGGCACAGGTGGCAGCTTGCCCCTGGGCAGCATCTTGATATTCGTGGAAATCCAGCAGGCTGCCTGCCCTTAAGGACCGAGGGCCTACCTGGCAATGCAAATGCTTCTGCCCGGAGAAACAAAACTCAGCACCCCAGGTTCATGGTCTCAGTTTGCAGAGCTCCATGGGCACTCTCAAAGCAGCGCGAGTTGGCGCAGGTGGCAGCTTGTCCCTGGGCAGCATCTTGATATTCCTGGAAATCCAGGAGGCAGCCGGCCCTGAAGTTCCGAGAGCCTGCCTGGTACTTCAAATGCTTCTGCCCGTGGAAACAAAACTCACCAAGGCAAGTTCCTGGTCTCAGTTTGCAGAGCACCATGGGCACTCTCAAAGCAGCCCGAGTTGGCACAGGTGGCAGCTTGTCCCTGGGCGGCATCTTGATATTCGTGGAAATCCTGCAGGCAGCCGGCCCCCAAGGGCCAAGGGCCTACCTGGTACTGACAAAGGCTTCTGCTCTGGAAAACAAAACCCAGCACCCCACGTTTCTGGTCTCAGTTTGCAGAGCACCATGGGCACTCTCAAAGCAGCACGAGTTGGCACAGGTGGCAGCTTGTCCTTTGGCAGCATCTTGATATTCATGGAAATCCAGCAGGCTGCCTGCCCTCAAAGACCAAGGGCCTACCTGGCACTGCAAATGCTTCTGCCCAGAGAAACAAAACTCAGCACCTCACGTTAATGGTCCCAGTTTGCAGAGCTCCATGGGAACTCTCAAAGCAGCCCGAGTTGGCACAGGTGGCAGCTTGTCCCTGGGCAGCATCTTGATATTCGTGGAAATCTTGCTGCCAGCCTGCCCCTAAGGAACAAGGGCCTACCTGGTACTGAGAGAGGCTTCTGCCCGGGAAAACAAAACCCACAACCCTACGTTCCTGGTCTCAGTTTGCAGAGCTCCATGGGCACCCTCAAAGCAGCCCGAGTTGGCACAGGTGGCAGCTTGTCCCTGGGCGGCATCTTGATATTCGTGGAAATCCAGGAGGCAGCCGCCCTGAATTACGAGAGCCTACCTGGTACTGCAAATGCTTCTGCCCGGGGAAACAAAACTCACCAAGGCAAGTTCCTGGTCTCACTTTGCAGAGCTCCATGGGCACCCTCAAAGCAGCGCGAGTTGGCACAAGTGGAAGCTTGTCCCTGGGCGGCATCTTGATATTCGTGGAAATCCAGGAGGCAGCCGCCCTGAATTACGAGAGCCTACCTGGTACTGACAAATGCTTCTGCCCGGGGAAACAAAACTCACCAAGGCAAGTTCCTGGTCTCAGTTTGCAGAGCTCCATGGGCACTCTCAAAGCAGCCCGAGTTGGCACAGGTGGCAGCTTGTCCCTGGGTGGCATCTTGATATTCGTGGAAATCCAGCAGGCAGACTGCCTCTAAGGGCTGAGGGCCTACTTGGTACTGACAAAGGCTTCTGCCCGGGAAAACAAAACCCATAACCCCACATACTTTCTCTCAGTTTGAAGAGCTCTGTGGGCACTCTCAAAGCAGCCCGAGTTGGCACAGGTGGCAGCTTGTCCCTGGGCGGCATCTTGATATTCGTGGAAATCCTGCAGGCAGCCGGCCCCCAAGGGCCAAGGGCCTACCTGGTACTGACAAAGGCTTCTGCCCTGGAAAACAAAACTCAGAACACCACTTTCCTGGTCTCAGTTTGCAGAGCTCCATGGGCACTCTCAAAGCAGCCCGAGTTGGCACAGGTGGCAGCTTGTCCCTGGGCAGCATCTTGATATTCGTGGAAATCCAGCAGGCTGCCTGCCCCTAAGGACCAAGGGCCTACCTGGTACTGAGAGAGGCTTCTGCCCGGGAAAACAAAACTCACAACCCTACGTTCCTGGTCTCAGTTTGCAGAGCTCCGTGGGCACCCTCAAAGCAGCGCGAGTTGGCACAAGTGGCAGCTTGTCCCTGGGCAGCATCTTGATATTCTGCAAATGCTTCTGGAAATCAGCAGCTGGTCAGAGAGCTCCATGGGCACTCCAAAGCAGCCCGAGTTGAAGGTGGCAGCTTGTCCCTGGGTGGCATCTTGATATGCGTGGAAATCCAGCAGGCAGACTGCCTCTAAGGTACCTACTTGGTACAAAGGCTTCTGCCCTGGAAAACAAAACCCATAACCCCACATAAGTTAGAAGAGCTCCATGGGCACTCTCAAAGCAGCAGTTGGCACAGGTGGCAGCTTGTCCTGGGCGGCATCTTGATATTCGTGGAAATTGCAGGCAGCTCCTGGTACTGGGCTTCTGCCCGGGACAAAACTCACAACCCACTTCAGTTTGCAGAGCACTCTCAAAGCAGCCGAGTTGGCACAGGTGGCAGCTTGTCCCTGGGCAGCATCTTGATATTCGTGGAAATCCAGCAGGCAGACTGCCCTTAAGGAAATCCAAGGGCCTACTGAGGGGCTGGTACTGACAAAGGCTTCTGCCCGGGAAAACAAAACCCACAACCCCACGTTCCTGGTCTCAGTTTGCAGAGCTCCATGGGCACTCTCAAAGCAGCGCGAGTTGGCACAGGTGGCAGCTTGTCCCTGGGCAGCATCTTGATATTCGTGGAAATCCAGCCGGCAGCCTGCCCCTAAGGAACAAGGGCCTACCTGGTACTGACAAAGGCTTCTGCCCAGGAAAACAAAACCTGACGGCCCTGACAGTCCTACGTTCCAGCACCCCACCGTCTCAGTTTGCAGAGCTCCGTGGGCACTCTCAAAGCAGCGCGAGTTGGCACAGGTGGCAGCTTGTCCCTGGGCAGCATCTTGATATTCGTGGAAATCTTGCTGCCAGCCTGCCCCTGAGGAACAAGGGCTTCTGTCCGGGAAAACAAAACCCACAGTCCTGGTACTGACTCCGTGGGCAAAAGCAGCTGCGAGTTCTGCCCCCTGGGCAAATATTCGTGGAAAAGCCCACCAGGAACAAGGGCCCTCCTGGTACTGTTGCCCAGGGAAACAAAACCCACCACCCCACGTTTCTGGTCTCAGTTTGCAGAGCACCATGGGCACTCTCAAAGCAGCCCGAGTTGGCACAGGTGGCAGCTTGTCCCTGGGCGGCATCTTGATATTCGTGGAAATCCTGCAGGCAGCCGGCCCCCAAGGGCCAAGGGCCTACCTGGTACTGACAAAGGCTTCTGCTCGGGAAAACAAAACCCACCACCCCACGTTTCTGGTCTCAGTTTGCAGAGCACCATGGGCACTCTCAAAGCAGCGCGAGTTGGCACAGGTGGCAGCTTGTCCTTTGGCAGCATCTTGATATTCATGGAAATCCAGCAGGCTGCCTGCCCTCAAAGACCAAGGGCCTACCTGGCACTGCAAATGTTTCTGCCCAGAGAAACAAAACTCAGCACCTCACGTTAATGGTCCCAGTTTGCAGAGCTCCATGGGAACTCTCAAAGCAGCCCGAGTTGGCACAGGTGGCAGCTTGTCCCTGGGCAGCATCTTGATATTCGTGGAAATCTTGCTGCCAGCCTGCCCCTAAGGAACAAGGGCCTACCTGGTACTGAGAGAGGCTTCTGCCCGGGAAAACAAAACCCACAACCCTACGTTCCTGGTCTCAGTTTGCAGAGCTCCGTGGGCACCCTCAAAGCAGCGCGAGTTGGCACAGGTGGAAGCTTGTCCCTGGGCGGCATCTTGATATTCGTGGAAATCCAGGAGGCAGCCGCCCTGAATTACGAGAGCCTACCTGGTACTGAAATGCAAAGGCTTCTGCCCGGGAAAACAAAACTCACCAAGGCAAGTTCCTGGTCTCACTTTGCAGAGCTCCATGGGCACTCTCAAAGCAGCCCGAGTTGCCACAGGTGGCAGCTTGTCCCTGGGCGGCATCTTGATATTCGTGGAAATCCAGCAGGCAGACTGCCTCTAAGGGCTGAGGGGCTTCTTGGTACTGACAAAGGCTTCTGCCCGGGAAAACAAAACCCACCACCCCACGTTCCTGGTCTCAGTTTGCAGAGCTCCATGGGCACTCTCAAAGCAGCGTGAGTTGGCACAGGTGGCAGCTTGTCCCTGGGCGGCATCTTGATATTCGTGGAAATCCAGCCGGCAGCCTGCCCCTATGGAACAAGGGCCCACCTGGTACTCACAAAGGCTTCTCACCGGGAAAACAAAACTCACCACCCCACGTTCCTGGTCTCAGTTTGCAGAGCGCCATGGGCACTCTCAAAGCAGCCAGAGTTGGCACAGGTGGCAGCTCCTCCGTGGGCAGCATCTTGATATTCATTGAAATTCAGCAGGCTGACGGCCCTGAAAGACCATGGGCCTACCTAGTACTGACAAAGGCTTCTGCCCGGGAAAAAAAAACTCAGCACCCCACCGTCCTGGCCACAGTTTGCAGAGCTCCGTGGGCACACTCAAAGCAGCGCGAGTTGGCACAGGTGGCAGCTTGTCCCTGGGCAGCATCTTGATATTCGTGGAAATCTTGCTGCCAGCCTGCCCCTAAGTGTGGAGGGCCTACCTGGTACTGAGAGAGGCTTCTGTCCGGGAAAACAAAACCCACAGTCCTACGTTCCTGGTCTCACTTTGCAGAGCTCCGTGGGCACCCTCAAAGCACTGCGAGTTGGCACAAGTTGCAGCTTGTCCCTGGGCAGCATCTTGATATTCGTGGAAATTCAGCCGACAGCCTGCCCCTGAGGAACAAGGGCCCTCCTGGTACTGACAAAGGCATCTGCCCAGGGAAACAAAACCCACCACCCCACGTTTCTGGTCTCAGTTTGCAGAGCACCATGGGCACTCTCAAAGCAGCCCGAGTTGGCACAGGTGGCAGCTTGTCCCTGGGCGGCATCTTGATATTCGTGGAAATCCTGCAGGCAGCCGGCCCCCAAGGGCCAAGGGCCTACCTGGTACTGACAAAGGCTTCTGCTCTGGAAAACAAAACCCACCACCCCACGTTTCTGGTCTCAGTTTGCAGAGCACCATGGCCACTCTCAAAGCAGCACGAGTTGGCACAGGTGGCAGCTTGTCCTTTGGCAGCATCTTGATATTCCTGGAAATCCAGCAGGCTGCCTGCCCTCAAAGACCAAGGGCCTACCTGGCACTGCAAATGTTTCTGCCCAGAGAAACAAAACTCAGCACCTCACGTTAATGGTCCCAGTTTGCAGAGCTCCATGGGAACTCTCAAAGCAGCCCGAGTTGGCACAGGTGGCAGCTTGTCCCTGGGCAGCATCTTGATATTCGTGGAAATCTTGCTGCCAGCCTGCCCCTAAGGAACAAGGGCCTACCTGGTACTGAGAGAGGCTTCTGCCCGGGAAAACAAAACCCACAACCCTACGTTCCTGGTCTCAGTTTGCAGAGCTCCATGGGCACCCTCAAAGCAGCCCGAGTTGGCACAGGTGGAAGCTTGTCCCTGGGCGGCATCTTGATATTCGTGGAAATCCAGGAGGCAGCCGCCCTGAATTACGAGAGCCTACCTGGTACTGCAAATGCTTCTGCCCGGGGAAACAAAACTCACCAAGGCAAGTTCCTGGTCTCAGTTTGCAGAGCTCCATGGGCACCCTCAAAGCAGCGCGAGTTGGCACAAGTGGAAGCTTGTCCCTGGGCGGCATCTTGATATTCGTGGAAATCCAGGAGGCAGCCGCCCTGAATTACGAGAGCCTACCTGGTACTGCAAATGCTTCTGCCCGGGGAAACAAAACTCACCAAGGCAAGTTCCTGGTCTCACTTTGCAGAGCTCCATGGGCACTCTCAAAGCAGCCCGAGTTGGCACAGGTGGCAGCTTGTCCCTGGGTGGCATCTTGATATGCGTGGAAATCCAGCAGGCAGACTGCCTCTAAGGGCTGAGGGCCTACTTGGTACTGACAAAGGCTTCTGCCCGGGAAAACAAAACCCATAACCCCACATACTTTCTCTCAGTTTGACGAGCTCTGTGGGCACTCTCAAAGCAGCCCGAGTTGGCACAGGTGGCAGCTTGTCCCTGGGCGGCATCTTGATATTCGTGGAAATCCTGCAGGCAGCCGGCCCCCAAGGGCCAACGGCCTACCTGGTACTGACAAAGGCTTCTGCCCGGGAAAACAAAACTCAGAACACCACTTTCCTGGTCTCAGTTTGCAGAGCTCCATGGGCACTCTCAAAGCAGCCCGAGTTGGCACAGGTGGCAGCTTGTCCCTGGGCAGCATCTTGATATTCGTGGAAATCCAGCAGGCAGCCTGCCCCTAAGGAACAAGGGCCTACCTGGCCCTGAAATGCTTCTGCCCGGGAAAACAAAACCCACAACCCCACGTTCCTGGTCTCAGTTTGCAGAGCTCCGTGGGCACCCTCAAAGCAGCGCGAGTTGGCCCAAGTGGCAGCTTGTCCCTGGGCAGCATCTTGATATTCGTGGAAATCCAGCAGGCAGACGGCCCTGAAGTTCCGAGAGCCTGCCTGGTACTGCAAATGCTTCTGCCCGGGGAAACAAAACTCACCAAGGCAAGTTCCTGGTCTAACTTTGCAGAGCTCCATGGGCACTCTCAAAGCAGCCCGAGTTGGCACAGGTGGCAGCTTGTCCCTGGGCAGCATCTTGATATTCGTGGAAATCCAGCAGGCAGACTGCCTCTAAGGGCTGAGGGCCTACTTGGTACTGACAAAGGCTTCTGCCCGGGAAAACAAAACCCACAATCCTACGTTCCTGGTCTCAGTTTGCAGAGCTCCGTGGGCACCCTCAAAGCAGCGCGAGTTGGCACAAGTGGCAGCTTGTCCCTGGGCAGCATCTTGATATTCGTGGAAATCCAGCTGGCAGCCTGCCCCTGAGGAACGAGGGCCTACCTGGTACTGACAAAGGCTTCTGCCCGGGAAAACAAAACCACCACCCCACGTTCCTGGTCTCAGTTTGCAGAGCTCCATGGGCACTCTCAAAGCAGCGCGAGTTGGCACAAGTGGCAGCTTGTCCCTGGGCAGCATCTTGATATTCGTGGAAATTGAGCCGGCAGCCTGCCCCTGAGGAACAAGGGCCTACCTGGTACTGACAAAGGCTTCTGCCCTGGAAAACAAAACCCACCACCCCACGTTCCTGGTCTCAGTTTGCAGAGCTCCATGGGCACTCTCAAAGCAGCCCGAGTTGGCACAGGTGGCAGCTTGTCCCTGGGCGGCATCTTGATATTCGTGGAAATCCTGCAGGCAGCCGGCCCCAAGGGCCAAGGGCCTACCTGGTACTGACAAAGGCTTCTGCCCGGGAAAACAAAACCCAGCACCCCACGTTCCTGGTCTCAGTTTGCAGAGCACCATGGGCACTCTCAAAGCAGCGCGAGTTGGCACAGGTGGCAGCTTGTCCTTTGGCAGCATCTTGATATTCATGGAAATCCAGCAGGCTGCCTGCCCTTAAGGACCAAGGGCCTACCTGGCACTGCAAATGTTTCTGCCCAGAGAAACAAAACTCAGCACCTCACGTTAATGGTCCCAGTTTGCATAGCTCCATGGGAACTCTCAAAGCAGCCCGAGTTGGCACAGGTGGCAGCTTGTCCCTGGGCAGCATCTTGATATTCGTGGAAATCTTGCTGCCAGCCTGCCCCCAAGGAACAAGGGCCTACCTGGTACTGAGAGAGGCTTCTGCCCGGGAAAACAAAACCCACAACCCTACGTTCCTGGTCTCAGTTTGCAGAGCTCCGTGGGCACCCTCAAAGCAGCGCGAGTTGGCACAAGTGGAAGCTGGTCCCTGGGCAGCATCTTGATATTCGTGGAAATCCAGGAGGCAGCCGGCCCTGAATTACGAGAGCCTACCTGGTACTGACAAAGGCTTCTGCCCTGGAAAACAAAACTCACCAAGGCAAGTTCCTGGTCTAACTTCGCAGAGCTCCATGGGCACTCTCAAAGAAGCCCGAGTTGCCACAGGTGGCAGCTTGTCCCTGGGCGGCATCTTGATATTCGGGGAAATCCAGCAGGCAGACTGCCTCTAAGGGCTGAGGGGCTTCTTGGTACTGACAAAGGCTTCTGCCCGGGAAAACAAAACCCACCACCCCACGTTCCTGGTCTCAGTTTGCAGAGCTCCATGGGCACTCTCAAAGCAGCGTGAGTTGGCACAGGTGGCAGCTTGTCCCTGGGCGGCATCTTGATATTCGTGGAAATCCAGCCGGCAGCCTGCCCCTATGGAACAAGGGCCCACCTGGTACTCACAAAGGCTTCTGACCGGGAAAACAAAACTCACCACCCCACGTTCCTGGTCTCAGTTTGCAGAGCGCCATGGGCACTCTCAAAGCAGCCAGAGTTGGCACAGGTGGCAGCTCCTCCGTGGGCAGCATCTTGATATTCATTGAAATTCAGCAGGCTGACGGCCCTGAAAGACCATGGGCCTACCTAGTACTGACAAAGGCTTCTGCCCGGGAAAAAAAAACTCAGCACCCCACCGTCCTGGCCACAGTTTGCAGAGCTCCGTGGGCACACTCAAAGCAGCGCGAGTTGGCACAGGTGGCAGCTTGTCCCTGGGCAGCATCTTGATATTCGTGGAAATCTTGCTGCCAGCCTGCCCCTAAGTGTGGAGGGCCTACCTGGTACTGAGAGAGGCTTCTGTCCGGGAAAACAAAACCCACAGTCCTACGTTCCTGGTCTCACTTTGCAGAGCTCCGTGGGCACCCTCAAAGCACTGCGAGTTGGCACAAGTTGCAGCTTGTCCCTGGGCAGCATCTTGATATTCGTGGAAATTCAGCCGCCAGCCTGCCCCTGAGGAACAAGGGCCCTCCTGGTACTGACAAAGGCGTCTGCCCAGGGAAACAAAACCCACCACCCCACGTTTCTGGTCTCAGTTTGCAGAGCACCATGGGCACTCTCAAAGCAGCCCGAGTTGGCACAGGTGGCAGCTTGTCCCTGGGCGGCATCTTGATATTCGTGGAAATCCTGCAGGCAGCCGGCCCCCAAGGGCCAAGGGCCTACCTGGTACTGACAAAGGCTTCTGCTCTGGAAAACAAAACCCAGCACCCCACGTTTCTGGTCTCAGTTTGCAGAGCACCATGGCCACTCTCAAAGCAGCACGAGTTGGCACAGGTGGCAGCTTGTCCTTTGGCAGCATCTTGATATTCCTGGAAATCCAGCAGGCTGCCTGCCCTCAAAGACCAAGGGCCTACCTGGCACTGCAAATGTTTCTGCCCAGAGAAACAAAACTCAGCACCTCACGTTAATGGTCCCAGTTTGCAGAGCTCCATGGGAACTCTCAAAGCAGCCCGAGTTGGCACAGGTGGCAGCTTGTCCCTGGGCAGCATCTTGATATTCGTGGAAATCTTGCTGCCAGCCTGCCCCTAAGGAACAAGGGCCTACCTGGTACTGAGAGAGGCTTCTGCCCGGGAAAACAAAACCCACAACCCTACGTTCCTGGTCTCAGTTTGCAGAGCTCCGTGGGCACCCTCAAAGCAGCCCGAGTTGGCACAGGTGGAAGCTTGTCCCTGGGCGGCATCTTGATATTCGTGGAAATCCAGGAGGCAGCCGCCCTGAATTACGAGAGCCTACCTGGTACTGCAAATGCTTCTGCCCGGGGAAACAAAACTCACCAAGGCAAGTTCCTGGTCTCACTTTGCAGAGCTCCATGGGCACCCTCAAAGCAGCGCGAGTTGGCACAAGTGGAAGCTTGTCCCTGGGCGGCATCTTGATATTCGTGGAAATCCAGGAGGCAGCCGCCCTGAATTACGAGAGCCTACCTGGTACTGCAAATGCTTCTGCCCGGGGAAACAAAACTCACCAAGGCAAGTTCCTGGTCTCACTTTGCAGAGCTCCATGGGCACTCTCAAAGCAGCCCGAGTTGGCACAGGTGGCAGCTTGTCCCTGGGTGGCATCTTGATATGCGTGGAAATCCAGCAGGCAGACTGCCTCTAAGGGCTGAGGGCCTACTTGGTACTGACAAAGGCTTCTGCCCGGGAAAACAAAACCCATAACCCCACATACTTTCTCTCAGTTTGACGAGCTCTGTGGGCACTCTCAAAGCAGCCCGAGTTGGCACAGGTGGCAGCTTGTCCCTGGGCGGCATCTTGATATTCGTGGAAATCCTGCAGGCAGCCGGACCCCAAGGGCCAAGGGCCTACCTGGTACTGACAAAGGCTTCTGCCCGGGAAAACAATACTCAGAACACCACTTTCCTGTTCCCAGTTTGCAGAGCTCCATGGGCACTCTCAAAGCAGCCCGAGTTGGCACAGGTGGCAGCTTGTCCCTGGGCAGCATCTTGATATTCGTGGAAATTCAGCAGGCAGCCTGCCCCTAAGGAACAAGGGCCTACCTGGTACTGAGAGAGGCTTCTGCCCGAGAAAACAAAACCCACAACCCTAGGTTATGGTCTCAGTTTGCAGAGCTCCGTGGGCACCCTCAAAGCAGCGCGAGTTGGCCCAAGTGGCAGCTTGTCCCTGGGCAGCATCTTGATATTCGTGGAAATCCAGCAGGCAGACGGCCCTGAAGTTCCGAGAGCCTGCCTGGTACTGCAAATGCTTCTGCCCGGGGAAACAAAACTCACCAAGGCAAGTTCCTGGTCTAACTTTGCAGAGCTCCATGGGCACTCTCAAAGCAGCCCGAGTTGGCACAGGTGGCAGCTTGTCCCTGGGTGGCATCTTGATATTCGTGGAAATCCAGCAGGCAGACTGCCTCTAAGGGCTGAGGGCCTACTTGGTACTGACAAAGGCTTCTGCCCGGGAAAACAAAACCCACAATCCTACGTTCCTGGTCTCAGTTTGCAGAGCTCCGTGGGCACCCTCAAAGCAGCGCGAGTTGGCACAAGTTGCAGCTTCTCCCTGGGCAGCATCTTGATATTCGTGGAAATCCAGCGGGCAGCCTGCCCCTGAGGAACGAGGGCCCTCCTGGTACTGACAAAGGCTTCTGCCCAGGAAACCAAATCCACCACCCCACGTTCCACATCTCAGTTTGCAGAGCTCCATGGGCACCCTCAAAGCAGCGCGAGTTGGCACAAGTGGAAGCTTTTCCCTGGGCAGCATCTTGATATTCGTGGAAATTGAGCAGGCAGCCTGCCCCTGAGGAACAAGGGCCCTCCTGGTACTGACAAAGGCTTCTGCCCAGGGAAACAAAACCCACCACCCCACGTTTCTGGTCTCAGTTTGCAGAGCACCATGGGCACTCTCAAAGCAGCCCGAGTTGGCACAGGTGGCAGTTTGTCCCTGGGCGGCATCTTGATATTCGTGGAAATCCTGCAGGCAGCCGGACCCCAAGGGCCAAGGGCCTACCTGGTACTGACAAAGGCTTCTGCTCGGGAAAACAAAACCCAGCACCCCACGTTTCTGGTCTCAGTTTGCAGAGCACCATGGGCACTCTCAAAGCAGCGCGAGTTGGCACAGGTGGCAGCTTGTCCTTTGGCAGCATCTTGATATTCGTGGAAATCCAGCAGGCTGCCTGCCCTCAAAGACCAAGGGCCTACCTGTCACTGCAAATGCTTCTGCCCGGAGAAACAAAACTCAGCACCTCACGTTAATGGTCCCAGTTTGCAGAGCTCCGTGGGAACTCTCAAAGCAGCCCGAGTTGGCACAGGTGGCAGCTTGTCCCTGGGCAGCATCTTGATATTCGTGGAAATCCAGCAGGCAGACTGCCCATAAGGAACAAGGACCCTCCTGGTACTGACAAAGGCTTCTGCCCGGGAAAACAAAACCCACAACCCTACGTTCCTGGTCTCAGTTTGCAGAGCTCCGTGGGCACCCTCAAAGCAGCGCGAGTTGGCACAAGTGGAAGCTTGTCCCTGGGCGGCATCTTGATATTCGTGGAAATCCAGGAGGCAGCCGCCCTGAATTACGAGAGCCTACCTGGTACTGCAAATGCTTCTGCCCGGGGAAACAAAACTCACCAAGGCAAGTTCCTGGTCTCACTTTGCAGAGCTCCATGGGCACTCTCAAAGCAGCCCGAGTTGGCACAGGTGGCAGCTTGTCCCTGGGTGGCATCTTGATATGCGTGGAAATCCAGCAGGCAGACTGCCTCTAAGGGCTGAGGGCCTACTTGGTACTGACAAAGGCTTCTGCCCGGGAAAACAAAACCCATAAACCCACATACTTTGGCTCAGTTTGAAGAGCTCTGTGGGCACTCTCAAAGCAGCCCGAGTTGGCACAGGTGGCAGCTTGTCCCTGGGCGGCATCTTGATATTCGTGGAAATCCTGCAGGCAGCTGGCCCCCAAGGGCCAACGGCCTACCTGGTACTGACAAAGGCTTCTGCCCTGGAAAACAAAACTCAGAACACCACTTTCCTGGTCTCAGTTTTTAGAGCTCCATGGGCACTCTCAAAGCAGCGCGAGTTGGCACAGGTGGCAGCTTGTCCCTGGGCAGCATCTTGATATTCGTGGAAATCCAGCAGGCTGCCTGCCCTTAAGGACCGACGGCCTACCTGGCACTGCAAATGCTTCTGCCCGGAGAAACAAAACTCAGCAACACAGGTTCATGGTCTCAGTTTGCAGAGCTCCATGGGCACTCTCAAAGCAGCACGAGTTGGCACAGGTGGCAGCTTGCCCCTGGGCAGCATCTTGATATTCGTGGAAATCCAGCAGGCTGCCTGCCCTTAAGGACCGAGGGCCTACCTGGCAATGCAAATGCTTCTGCCCGGAGAAACAAAACTCAGCACCCCAGGTTCATGGTCTCAGTTTGCAGAGCTCCATGGGCACTCTCAAAGCAGCGCGAGTTGGCGCAGGTGGCAGCTTGTCCCTGGGCAGCATCTTGATATTCGTGGAAATCCTGCAGGCAGCTGGCCCCCAAGGAACAAGGGCCTACCTGGTACTGAGAGAGGCTTCTGCCCGGGAACACAAAACCCACCACCCTACGTTCCTGGTCTCAGTTTGCAGAGCTCCGTGGGCACCCTCAAAGCAGCGCGAGTTGGCACAGGTGGCAGCTTGTCCCTGGGTGGCATCTTGATATGCGTGGAAATCCAGCAGGCAGACTGCCTCTAAGGGCTGAGGGCCTACTTGGTACTGACAAAGGCTTCTGCCCGGGAAAACAAAACCCATAAACCCACATACTTTGGCTCAGTTTGAAGAGCTCTGTGGGCACTCTCAAAGCAGATCGAGTTGGCACAGGTGGCAGCTTGTCCCTGGGCGGCATCTTGATATTCGTGGAAATCCTGCAGGCAGCTGGCCCCCAAGGGCCAACGGCCTACCTGGTACTGACAAAGGCTTCTGCCCGGGAAAACAAAACTCAGAACACCACGTTTCTGGTCTCAGTTTGCAGAGCACCATGGGCACTCTCAAAGCAGCGCTAGTTGGCACAGGTGGCAGCTTGTCCCTGGGCAGCATCTTGATATTCGTGGAAATCCAGCAGGCTGCCTGCCCTTAAGGACCGAGGGCCTACCTGGCACTTCAAATGCTTCTGCCCGGAGAAACAAAACTCAACAACACAGGTTCATGGTCTCAGTTTGCAGAGCTCCATGGGCACTCTCAAAGCAGCCCGAGTTGGCACAGGTGGCAGCTTGTCCCTGGGCAGCATCTTGATATTCGTGGAAATCTTGCTGCCAGCCTGCCCCTGAGGAACAAGGGCCTACCTGGTACTGACAAAGGCTTCTGCCCAGGGAAACAAAACCCAGCACCCCACGTTCCACATCTCAGTTTGCAGAGCTCCGTGGGCACCCTCAAAGCAGCGCGAGTTGGCACAGGTGGCAGCTTGTCCCTGGGCAGCATCTTGATATTCGTGGAAATCCTGCAGGCAGCCGGACCCCAAGGGCCAAGGGCCGACCTGGTACTGACAAAGGCTTCTGCCCGGGAAAACAAAACCCAGCACCCCACCGTCCTGGCCCCAGTTTGCAGAGCTCCGTGCGCACTCCCAAAGCAGCGCGAGTTGGCACAGGTGGCAGCTTGTCCCTGGGCAGCATCTTGATATTCGTGGAAATCTTGCTGCCAGCCTGCCCCTAAGTGTGGAGGGCCTACCTGGTACTGAGAGAGGCTTCTGTCCGGGAAAACAAAACCCACAGTCCTACGTTTCTGGTCTCAGTTTGCAGAGCTCCGTGGGCACCCTCAAAGCAGCGCGAGTTGGCACAAGTGGAAGCTTGTCCCTGGGCAGCATCTTGATATTCGTGGAAATTGAGCCGGCAGCCTGCCCCTGAGGAACAAGGGCCCTCCTGGTACTGACAAAGGCTTCTGCCCAGGGAAACAAAACCCACCACCCCACGTTTCTGGTCTCAGTTTGCAGAGCACCATGGGCACTCTCAAAGCAGCCCGAGTTGGCACAGGTGGCAGTTTGTCCCTGGGCGGCATCTTGATATTCGTGGAAATCCTGCAGGCAGCCGGACCCCAAGGGCCAAGGGCCTACCTGGTACTGACAAAGGCTTCTGCTCGGGAAAACAAAACCCAGCACCCCACGTTTCTGGTCTCAGTTTGCAGAGCACCATGGGCACTCTCAAAGCAGCGCGAGTTGGCACAGGTGGCAGCTTGTCCTTTGGCAGCATCTTGATATTCATGGAAATCCAGCAGGCTGCCTGCCCTCAAAGACCAAGGGCCTACCTGTCACTGCAAATGCTTCTGCCCGGAGAAACAAAACTCAGCACCTCACGTTAATGGTCCCAGTTTGCAGAGCTCCATGGGAACTCTCAAAGCAGCCCGAGTTGGCACAGGTGGCAGCTTGTCCCTGGGCAGCATCTTGATATTCGTGGAAATCTTGCTGCCAGCCTGCCCCTAAGGAACAAGGGCCTACCTGGTACTGACAAAGGCTTCTGCCCGGGAAAACAAAACCCACAACCCTACGTTCCTGGTCTCAGTTTGCAGAGCTCCGTGGGCACCCTCAAAGCAGCGCGAGTTGGCACAAGTGGCAGCTTGTCCCTGGGCGGCATCTTGATATTCGTGGAAATCCAGGAGGCAGCCGCCCTGAATTACGAGAGCCTACCTGGTACTGCAAATGCTTCTGCCCGGGGAAACAAAACTCACCAAGGCAAGTTCCTGGTCTCACTTTGCAGAGCTCCATGGGCACTCTCAAAGCAGCCCGAGTTGGCACAGGTGGCAGCTTGTCCCTGGGTGGCATCTTGATATTCGTGGAAATCCAGCAGGCAGACTGCCTCTAAGGGCTGAGGGCCTACTTGGTACTGACAAAGGCTTCTGCCCGGGAAAACAAAACCCATAAACCCACATACTTTGGCTCAGTTTGAAGAGCTCCGTGGGCACTCTCAAAGCAGCCCGAGTTGGCACAGGTGGCAGCTTGTCCCTGGGCAGCATCTTGATATTCGTGGAAATCCAGCAGGCTGCCTGCCCTTAAGGACCGAGGGCCTACCTGGCACTGCAGGCAGCTGGCCCCCAAGGGCCAACGGCCTACCTGGTACTGACAAAGGCTTCTGCCCTGGAAAACAAAACTCAGAACACCACTTTCCTGGTCTCAGTTTTTAGAGCTCCATGGGCACTCTCAAAGCAGCGCGAGTTGGCACAGGTGGCAGCTTGTCCCTGGGCAGCATCTTGATATTCGTGGAAATCCAGCAGGCTGCCTGCCCTTAAGGACCGAGGGCCTACCTGGCACTGCAAATGCTTCTGCCCGGAGAAACAAAACTCAGCAACACAGGTTCATGGTCTCAGTTTGCAGAGCTCCATGGGCACCCTCAAAGCAGCGCGAGTTGGCACAGGTGGCAGCTTGTCCCTGGGCAGCATCTTGATATTCGTGGAAATCCAGCAGGCTGCCTGCCCTTAAGGACCGAGGGCCTACCTGGCACTGCAAATGCTTCTGCCCGGAGAAACAAAACTCAGCACCCCAGGTTCATGGTCTCAGTTTGCAGAGCTCCATGGGCACTCTCAAAGCAGCGCGAGTTGGCACAGGTGGCAGCTTGTCCCTGGGCAGCATCTTGATATTCGTGGAAATCCAGCAGGCAGCCTGCCCCTAAGTGACCAGGGCCTACCTGGTACTGAGAGAGGCTTCTGCCCGGGAAAACAAAACCCACCAAGGCTACGTTCCTGGTCTCAGTTTGCAGAGCTCCGTGGGCACCCTCAAAGCAGCGCGAGTTGGCACAAGTGGCAGCTTGTCCCTGGGTGGCATCTTGATATTCGTGGAAATCCAGCAGGCAGCCTGCCCCTAAGGAACGAGGGCCTACCTGGTACTGACAAAGGCTTCTGCCCAGAGGAAAAGAAAACCCACATCTTGACCCCACATTTTCCTACCTCTCAGTTTGCCCAGAGCAAAACTCAGCACCTGGGCACTCTCAAAGCAGCCCGAGTTGGCACAGGTGGCAGCTTGTCCTTTGGCAGCATCTTGATAGCTTGTCCCTGGGCGGCATCTTGATATTCGTGGAAATCCTGCAGGCAGCCGGCCCCCAAGGGCCAAGGGCCTACCTGGTACTGACAAAGGCTTCTGCTTCGGGAAAACAAAACCCACCACCCCACGTTTCTGGTCTCAGTTTGCAGAGCACCATGGGCACTCTCAAAGCAGCCCGAGTTGGCACAGGTGGCAGCTTGTCCCTGGGCAGCATCTTGATATTCGTGGAAATCCAGCAGGCTGCCTGCCCTTAAAGACCAAGGGCCTACCTGGCACTGCAAATGCTTCTGCCCGGAGAAACAAAACTCAGCACCCCAGGTTCATGGTCCCAGTTTGCAGAGCTCCATGGGAACTCTCAAAGCAGCCCGAGTTGGCACAGGTGGCAGCTTGTCCCTGGGCAGCATCTTGATATTCGTGGAAATCTTGCTGCCAGCCTGCCCCTAAGGAACAAGGGCCTACCTGGTACTGAGAGAGGCTTCTGCCCGGGAAAACAAAACCCACAACCCTACGTTCCTGGTCTCAGTTTGCAGAGCTCCGTGGGCACCCTCAAAGCAGCGCGAGTTGGCACAAGTGGCAGCTTGTCCCTGGGCAGCATCTTGATATTCGTGGAAATCCAGGAGGCAGCCGGCCCTGAAGTTCCTGAGAGCCTGCCTGGTACTTAGCAAAGTGCTTCTGCCCGGGGAAACAAAAATTACGAGAGCCTCACTGCAAGGCCGGGGAAACAAAACTCACCAAGTTCCTGGTCTCACTTTGCAGAGCTCCATGGGCACTCTCAAAGCAGCCCGAGTTGGCACAGGTGGCAGCTTGTCCCTGGGTGGCATCTTGATATGCGTGGAAATCCAGCAGGCAGACTGCCTCTAAGGGCTGAGGGCCTACTTGGTACTGACAAAGGCTTCTGCCCGGGAAAACAAAACCCATAACCCCACATACTTTCTCTCAGTTTGAAGAGCTCCATGGGCACTCTCAAAGCAGCCCGAGTTGGCACAGGTGGCAGCTTGTCCCTGGGCAGCATCTTGATATTCGTGGAAATCCTGCAGGCAGCTGGCCCCCAAGGGCCAACGGCCTACCTGGTACTGACAAAGGCTTCTGCCCGGGAAAACAAAACTCAGAACACCACGTTTCTGGTCTCAGTTTGCAGAGCACCATGGGCACTCTCAAAGCAGCGCGAGTTGGCACAGGTGGCAGCTTGTCAGCATTTGATATTCGTGGAGAGCTGCCTGCCCTTAAGGACCGGGCCTACCTGGCACTGCAAATGTTTCTGGGCACTCTCAAGTTTGCAGCAGGGCACCGAGCGCGAGTTGGCACAGGTGGCAGCTTGTCCCTGGGCAGCATCTTGATATTCGTGGAAATCCAGCAGGCTGCCTGCCTGACCCTTACTGCAAATGGCCCAGAAACAAAACTCAGCAACACAGGTTCATGGTCTCAGTTTGCAGAGCTCCATGGGCACCCTCAAAGCAGGGCCTACTGCTGGGACTGCACAAATGCTTCCCTGGGCAGCATCTTGATATTCCTGGAAATCCAAAACTCAGCAGCGCGAGTTGGCACAGGTGGCAGCTTGTCCCTGGGTGGCCAAATCCTGCAGGCAGCCGGACCCCAAGGGCCAAGGGCCTACCTGGTACTGACAAAGGCTTCTTCGGGAAAACAAAACCCACCACCCCACGTTTCCTGGTCTCAGTTTGCAGAGCTCCATGGGCACCCTCAAAGCAGCGCGAGTTGGCACAGGTGGCAGCTTGTCCTTTGGCAGCATCTTGATATTCATGGAAATCCAGCAGGCTGCCTGCCCTTAAAGACCAAGGGCCTACCTGGCACTGCAAATGCTTCTGCCCGGAGAAACAAAACTCAGCACCTCACGTTAATGGTCCCAGTTTGCAGAGCTCCATGGGAACTCTCAAAGCAGCCCGAGTTGGCACAGGTGGCAGCTTGTCCCTGGGCAGCATCTTGATATTCGTGGAAATCCAGCAGGCAGCCTGCCCCTAAGGAACAAGGGCCTACCTGGTACTGAGAGAGGCTTCTGCCCGGGAAAACAAAACCCACAACCCTACGTTCCTGGTCTCAGTTTGCAGAGCTCCGTGGGCACCCTCAAAGCAGCGCGAGTTGGCACAAGTGGCAGCTTGTCCCTGGGCAGCATCTTGATATTCGTGGAAATCCAGGAGGCAGCCGGCCCTGAATTACGAGAGCCTACCTGGTACTGCAAATGCTTCTGCCCGGGGAAACAAAACTCACCAAGGCAAGTTCCTGGTCTCACTTTGCAGAGCTCCATGGGCACTCTCAAAGCAGCCCGAGTTGGCACAGGTGGCAGCTTGTCCCTGGGTGGCATCTTGATATGCGTGGAAATCCAGCAGGCAGACTGCCTCTAAGGGCTGAGGGCCTACTTGGTACTGACAAAGGCTTCTGCCCGGGAAAACAAAACCCATAACCCCACATACTTTCTCTCAGTTTGAAGAGCTCCGTGGGCACTCTCAAAGCAGCCCGAGTTGGCACAGGTGGCAGCTTGTCCCTGGGCAGCATCTTGATATTCGTGGAAATCCTGCAGGCAGCTGGCCCCAAAGGGCCAAAACAAAACACAGCCCCCAGGTACCTGGTACTGACAAAGGCTTCTGCCCCCTGGGAAAATTCGTGGAAAACCCAGAACAAGGGCCACTTTCCTGGTCTCAGTTTGCAGAGCTCCATGGGCACTCTCAAAGCAGCGCGAGTTGGCACAGGTGGCAGCTTGTCCCTGGGCAGCATCTTGATATTCGTGGAAATCCAGCAGGCTGCCTGCCCTTAAGGACCGAGGGCCTACCTGGCACTGACAAAGGCTTCTGCCCGGAGAAACAAAACTCAGCACCCCAGGTTCATGGTCTCAGTTTGCAGAGCTCCATGGGCACTCTCAAAGCAGCACGAGTTGGCACAGGTGGCAGCTTGTCCCTGGGCAGCATCTTGATATTCGTGGAAATCCAGCAGGCTGCTGCCAGCCTGCCCCTAAGCAAATGCTTCTGCCCGGAGAAACAAAACTCAGGGCCTACCTGGGCACTGAGCGCGAGTTGGCGCAGGCTTCTGGGCAGCCGGGAAAACAAAACCCACAAATGGTTCCTACGTTCCTGGTCTCAGTTTGCAGAGCTCCGTGGGCACCCTCAAAGCAGCCCGAGTTGGCACAGGTGGCAGCTTGTCCCTGGGCAGCATCTTGATATTCGTGGAAATCCAGCCGGCAGCCTGCCTCTAAGGGCTGAGGAACAAGGGCCCTCCTGGTACTGACAAAGGCTTCTGCCCTTGATATTCGGGAAATCCTGCAGGCAGCAAAACCCACCTGGTACCCCACGTTTCTGGTCTCAGTTTGCAGAGCACCATGGGCACTCTCAAAGCAGCCCGAGTTGGCACAGGTGGCAGCTTGTCCCTGGGCAGCATCTTGATATTCGTGGAAATCCAGCAGGCTGTCAGCCCTTAAAGACCAAGGGCCTACCTGTCACTGCAAATGTTTCTGCCCAGAGAAACAAAACTCAGCACCTCACGTTAATGGTCCCAGTTTGCAGAGCTCCATGGGAACTCTCAAAGCAGCCCGAGTTGGCACAGGTGGCAGCTTGTCCCTGGGCAGCATCTTGATATTCGTGGAAATCTTGCTGCCAGCCTGCCCCTAAGGAACAAGGGCCTACCTGGTACTGAGAGAGGCTTCTGCCCGGGAAAATAAAACCCACAACCCTACGTTCCACATCTCAGTTTGCAGAGCTCCGTGGGCACCCTCAAAGCAGCGCGAGTTGGCACAAGTGGAAGCTTGTCCCTGGGCAGCATTTTGATATTCGTGGAAATCCAGAAGCCAGCCGGCCCTGAATTACGAGAGCCTATCTGGTACTGCAAATGCTTCTGCCCGGGGAAACAAAACTCACCAAGGCAAGTTCCCGGTCTCTCTTTGCAGAGCTCCGTGGGCACCCCCAAAGCAGCGCGAGTTAGCACAAGTGGAAGCTTGTCCCTGGGTGGCATCTTGATATTCGTGGAAATCCAGGAGGCAGCCGGCCCTGAATTACGAGAGCCTACCTGGTACTGCAAATGCTTCTGCCCGGGGAAACAAAACTCACCAAGGCGAGTTCCTTGTCTCAGTTTGCAGAGCTCCATGGGCACTCTCAAAGCAGCCCGAGTTGCAACAGGTGGCAGCTTGTCCCTGGGTGGCATCTTGATATGCGTGGAAATCCAGCAGGCAGACTGCCTCTAAGGGCTGAGGGCCTACTTGGTACTGACAAAGGCTTCTGCCCTGGAAAACAAAACCCATAACCCCACATAGTTTCTCTCAGTTAGAAGAGCTCCATGGGCACTCTCAAAGCAGCCTGAGTTGGCACAGGTGGCAGCTTGTCCCTGGGCGGCATCTTGATATTCGTGGAAATCCTGCAGGCAGCCGGCCCCCAAGGGCCAAGGGCCTACCTGGTACTGAGAGAGGCTTCTGCCCGGGAAAACAAAACCCACAACCCTACGTTCCTGGTCTCAGTTTGCAGAGCTCCGTGGGCACTCTCAAAGCAGCGCGAGTTGGCACAAGTGGAAGCTGGTCCCTGGGCAGCATCTTGATATTCGTGGAAATCCAGGAGGCAGCCGGCCCTGAATTACCGAGAGCCTACCTGGCACTGCAAATGCTTCTGCCCTGGAGAAACAAAACTCAGCAAGGCACAGTTCATGGTCTCCAGTTTGCAGAGCTCCATGGGCACCCTCAAAGCAGCCCGAGTTGGCACAGGTGGCAGCTTGTCCCTGGGCAGCATCTTGATATTCGTGGAAATCCAGCAGGCAGCCTGCCCCTAAGGACTGAGGGCCTTCTGGTACTGACAAAGGCTTCTGCCCGGGGAAAACAAAACCCAGCACCCCACGTTCCTGGTCTCAGTTTGCAGAGCTCCATGGGCACTCTCAAAGCAGCGTGAGTTGGCACAGGTGGCAGCTTGTCCCTGGGCAGCATCTTGATATTCGTGGAAATCCTGCAGGCAGCCTGGCCCCCAAGGAACAAGGGCCCACCTGGTACTGACAAAGGCTTCTGCCCGGGAAAACAAAACCCACCACCCCACGTTCCTGGTCTCAGTTTGCAGAGCTCCGTGGGCACTCTCAAAGCAGCCAGAGTTGGCACAGGTGGCAGCTTGTCCCTGGGCAGCATCTTGATATTCATGGAAATCCAGCAGGCAGACGGCCCTGAAAGACCGAGGGCCTACCTGGTACTGACAAATGCTTCTGCCCGGGGAAACAAAACTCACCAAGGCACCGTTCCTGGTCTCACAGTTTGCAGAGCTCCATGGGCACACTCAAAGCAGCGCGAGTTGGCACAGGTGGCAGCTTGTCCCTGGGCAGCATCTTGATATTCGTGGAAATCCAGCAGGCAGCCTGCCCTAAGGACTGGAGGGCCTACCTGGTACTGAGAAAGGCTTCTGCCCGGGAAAACAAAACCCATAACCTACGTTCCTGGTCTCTCAGTTTGCAGAGCTCCGTGGGCACTCTCAAAGCAGCCCGAGTTGGCACAAGTGGCAGCTTGTCCCTGGGCAGCATCTTGATATTCGTGGAAATCCAGCCGACAGCCTGCCCCTGAGGAACAAGGGCCCTACCTGGTACTGACAAAGGCTTCTGCCCGGGAAAACAAAACCCACCACCCCACGTTTCTGGTCTCAGTTTGCAGAGCACCATGGGCACTCTCAAAGCAGCCCGAGTTGGCACAGGTGGCAGCTTGTCCCTGGGCAGCATCTTGATATTCGTGGAAATCCAGCAGGCAGCCGGCCCTTAAGGGCCGAGGGCCTACCTGGTACTGACAAAGGCTTCTGCCCGGAGAAACAAAACTCACCACCCCAGTTCATGGTCTCAGTTTGCAGAGCTCCATGGGCACTCTCAAAGCAGCCCGAGTTGGCACAGGTGGCAGCTTGTCCCTGGGCAGCATCTTGATATTCGTGGAAATTTTGCAGCCAGCCTGCCCTCTAAGGGCTGAGGGCCTACCTGGTACTGACAAAGGCTTCTGCCCTGGAAAACAAAACCCATAACCCCACGTTCCTGGTCTCAGTTTGCAGAGCTCCGTGGGCACCCCCAAAGCAGGGCGAGTTGGCACAGGTGGCAGCTTGTCCCTGGGCAGCATCTTGATATTCGTAGAAATCCTGCCGGCAGCCTGCCCCTGAGGGCCAAGGGCCCTCCTGGTACTGACAAAGGCTTCTGCCCGGGAAAACAAAACCCATAACCCCACGTTCCACATCTCAGTTTGCAGAGCTCCGTGGGCACCCTCAAAGCAGCCCTAGTTGGCACAGGTGGCAGCTTGTCCCTGGGCGGCATCTTGATATTCGTGGAAATCCTGCAGGCAGCCGGCCCCCAAGGACCAAGGGCCTACCTGGTACTGACAAATGCTTCTGCTCTGGAAAACAAAACCCAGCACCCACGTTTCTGGTCTCAGTTTGCAGAGCACCATGGGCACTCTCAAAGCAGCCCGAGTTGGCACAGGTGGCAGCTTGTCCCTTGGCAGCATCTTGATATTCATGGAAATCCAGCAGGCTGCCTGCCGTTAATGACCAAGGGCCTACCTGGCACTGCAAATGTTTCTGCCCAGAGAAACAAAACTCAGCACCTCACGTTAATGGTCCCAGTTTGCAGAGCTCCATGGGCACCCTCAAAGCAGCGCGAGTTGGCACAGGTGGCAGCTTGTCCCTGGGCAGCATCTTGATATTCGTGGAAATCTTGCTGCCTGCCTGCCCCTAAGGAACAAGGGCCCTCCTGGTACTGAGAAAGGCTTCTGCCCGGGAAAACAAAACCCAGCACCCCTTCGTTTCTGGTCTCAGTTTGCAGAGCTCCGTGGGGCACTCTCAAAGCAGCCCGAGTTGGCACAGGTGGAAGCTTGTCCCTGGGCAGCATCTTGATATTTGTGGAAATCCAGCAGGCAGCCTGGGCCCTGGTACTGACAAAGGAGGGGAAACAAAACCCAGCACCCCACGTTTCTGGTCACAGTTTTCAGAGCTCCGTGGCACTCTCAAAGCAGCCCGAGTTGGCACAGGTGGCAGCTCCCTGGGCAGCCTTGATATTCGTGGAAATCCAGCAGGCAGTCGACCCTGAAATTCCGAGGGCTACACTGACAACTTCTGCCCGGGGAAACAAAACTCACCAACGCACGTTCCTGGTCTCATTTTGCAGAGCTCCAAGGGCAATCTCAAAGCAGCGCGAGTTGGCGCAGGTGGCAGCTTGTCCCTTGGCAGCATCTTGATATTCATGGAAATCCTGCAGGCTGCCAGCCCTCAAAGACCAAGGGCCTACCTGGCACTGCAAATGTTTCTGCCCGGAGAAACAAAACTCAGCACCTCACGTTAATGGTCCCAGTTTGCAGAGCTCCATGGGAACTCTCAAAGCAGCCCGAGTTGGCACAGGTGGCAGCTTGTCCCTGGGCAGCATCTTGATATTCGTGGAAATCCAGCAGCCAGCCTGCCCCTAAGGAACAAGGGCCTACCTGGTACTGAGAGAGGCTTCTGCCCGGGAAAACAAAACCCACCACCCTACGTTCCTGGTCTCAGTTTGCAGAGCTCCGTGGGCACCCTCAAAGCAGCGCGAGTTGGCACAAGTGGCAGCTTGTCCCTGGGCAGCATCTTGATATTCCTGGAAATCCAGGAGGCAGCCGGCCCTGAAGTTCCGAGAGCCTGCCTGGTACTTCAAATGCTTCTGCCCGGGGAAACAAAACTCACCAAGGCAAGTTCCTGGTCTCACTTTGCAGAGCTCCATGGGCACTCTCAAAGCAGCCCGAGTTGGCACAGGTGGCAGCTTGTCCCTGGGTGGCATCTTGATATGCGTGGAAATCCAGCAGGCAGACTGCCTCTAAGGGCTGAGGGCCTACTTGGTACTGACAAAGGCTTCTGCCCTGGAAAACAAAATCCATAACCCCACATACTTTCTCTCAGTTTGAAGAGCTCCGTGGGCACTCTCAAAGCAGCCCGAGTTGGCACAGGTGGCAGCTTGTCCCTGGGCAGCATCTTGATATTCGTGGAAATCCTGCAGGCAGCTGGCCCCCAAGGGCCAACGGCCTACCTGGTACTGACAAAGGCTTCTGCCCGGGAAAACAAAACTCAGAACACCACGTTTCTGGTCTCAGTTTGCAGAGCACCATGGGCACTCTCAAAGCAGCGCTAGTTGGCACAGGTGGCAGCTTGTCCCTGGGCAGCATCTTGATATTCGTGGAAATCCAGCAGGCTGCCTGCCCTTAAGGACCGAGGGCCTACCTGGCACTTCAAATGCTTCTGCCCGGAGAAACAAAACTCAGCAACACAGGTTCATGGTCTCAGTTTGCAGAGCTCCATGGGCACTCTCAAAGCAGCCCGAGTTGGCACAGGTGGCAGCTTGTCCCTGGGCAGCATCTTGATATTCGTGGAAATCCTGCAGGCTGCCAGCCGTTAAAGACCAAGGGCCTACCTGGCACTGCAAATGTTTCTGCCCAGAGAAACAAAACTCAGCACCTCACGTTAATGGTCCCAGTTTGCAGAGCTCCATGGGAACTCTCAAAGCAGCCCGAGTTGGCACAGGTGGCAGCTTGTCCCTGGGCAGCATCTTGATATTCGTGGAAATCCAGCAGGCTGCCTGCCCCTAAGGACCAAGGGCCTACCTGGTACTGAGAGAGGCTTCTGCCCGGGAAAACAAAACCCACAACCCTTCGTTCCTGGTCTCAGTTTGCAGAGCTCCGTGGGCACCCTCAAAGCAGCGCGAGTTGGCACAAGTGGAAGCTTGTCCCTGGGCAGCATCTTGATCTTCGTGGAAATCCAGGAGGCTGCCTGCCCTTAAGGACCGAGGGCCTACCTGGCACTTCAAATGCTTCTGCCCGGAGAAACAAAACTCAGCAACACAGGTTCATGGTCTCAGTTTGCAGAGCTCCATGGGCACTCTCAAAGCAGCCCGAGTTGGCACAGGTGGCAGCTTGTCCCTGGGCAGCATCTTGATATTCGTGGAAATCCTGCAGGCTGCCAGCCGTTAAAGACCAAGGGCCTACCTGGCACTGCAAATGTTTCTGCCCAGAGAAACAAAACTCAGCACCTCACGTTAATGGTCCCAGTTTGCAGAGCTCCATGGGAACTCTCAAAGCAGCCCGAGTTGGCACAGGTGGCAGCTTGTCCCTGGGCAGCATCTTGATATTCGTGGAAATCCAGCAGGCTGCCTGCCCCTAAGGACCAAGGGCCTACCTGGTACTGAGAGAGGCTTCTGCCCGGGAAAACAAAACCCACAACCCTTCGTTCCTGGTCTCAGTTTGCAGAGCTCCGTGGGCACCCTCAAAGCAGCGCGAGTTGGCACAAGTGGCAGCTTGTCCCTGGGCAGCATCTTGATCTTCGTGGAAATCCAGGAGGCAGCCGGCCCTGAATTACGAGAGCCTACCTGGTAATGCAAATGCTTCTGCCCGGGGAAACAAAACTCAGCACCCCACTTTCCTGGTCTCACTTTGCAGAGCTCCATGGGCACTCTCAAAGCAGCCCGAGTTGGCACAGGTGGCAGCTTGTCCCTGGGTGGCATCTTGATATGCGTGGAAATCCAGCAGGCAGACTGCCTCTAAGGGCTGAGGGCCTACTTGGTACTGACAAAGGCTTCTGCCCTGGAAAACAAAACCCATAACCCCACATACTTTCTCTCAGTTAGAAGAGCTCCATGGGCACTCTCAAAGCAGCGCGAGTTGGCACAGGTGGCAGCTTGTCCCTGGGCAGCATCTTCATATTCGTGGAAATCCAGCAGGCTGCCTGCCCTTAAGGACCGAGGGCCTACCTGGCACTTCAAATGCTTCTGCCCGGAGAAACAAAACACAGCACCCCAGGTTCATGGTCTCAGTTTGCAGAGCTCCATGGGCACCCTCAAAGCAGCCCGAGTTGGCACAGGTGGCAGCTTGTCCCTGGGCAGCATCTTGATATTCGTGGAAATCTTGCTGCCAGCCTGCCCCTGAGGAACAAGGGCCTACCTGGTACTGACAAAGGCTTCTGCCCAGGGAAACAAAACCCATAACCCCACGTTCCACATCTCAGTTTGCAGAGCTCCGTGGGCACCCTCAAAGCAGCGCGAGTTGGCACAGGTGGCAGCTTGTCCCTGGGCAGCATCTTGATATTCGTGGAAATCCTGCAGGCAGCCGGACCCCAAGGGCCAAGGGCCGACCTGGTACTGACAAAGGCTTCTGCCCGGGAAAACAAAACCCAGCACCCCACCGTCCTGGCCCCAGTTTGCAGAGCTCCGTGGGCACTCCCAAAGCAGCGCGAGTTGGCACAGGTGGCAGCTTGTCCCTGGGCAGCATCTTGATATTCGTGGAAATCTTGCTGCCAGCCTGCCCCTAAGTGTGGAGGGCCTACCTGGTACTGAGAGAGGCTTCTGTCCGGGAAAACAAAACCCACAGTCCTACGTTTCTGGTCTCAGTTTGCAGAGCTCCGTGGGCACCCTCAAAGCAGCGCGAGTTGGCACAAGTGGAAGCTTGTCCCTGGGCAGCATCTTGATATTCGTGGAAATTGAGCCGGCAGCCTGCCCCTGAGGAACAAGGGCCCTCCTGGTACTGACAAAGGCTTCTGCCCAGGGAAACAAAACCCACCACCCCACGTTTCTGGTCTCAGTTTGCAGAGCACCATGGGCACTCTCAAAGCAGCGCGAGTTGGCACAGGTGGCAGCTTGTCCTTTGGCAGCATCTTGATATTCATGGAAATCCAGCAGGCTGCCTGCCCTCAAAGACCAAGGGCCTACCTGTCACTGCAAATGCTTCTGCCCGGAGAAACAAAACTCAGCACCTCACGTTAATGGTCCCAGTTTGCAGAGCTCCATGGGAACTCTCAAAGCAGCCCGAGTTGGCACAGGTGGCAGCTTGTCCCTGGGCAGCATCTTGATATTCGTGGAAATCCAGCAGGCAGACTGCCCATAAGGAACAAGGACCCTCCTGGTACTGACAAAGGCTTCTGCCCGGGAAAACAAAACCCACAACCCTACGTTCCTGGTCTCAGTTTGCAGAGCTCCGTGGGCACCCTCAAAGCAGCGCGAGTTGGCACAAGTGGAAGCTTGTCCCTGGGCGGCATCTTGATATTCGTGGAAATCCAGGAGGCAGCCGCCCTGAATTACGAGAGCCTACCTGGTACTGCAAATGCTTCTGCCCGGGGAAACAAAACTCACCAAGGCAAGTTCCTGGTCTCACTTTGCAGAGCTCCATGGGCACTCTCAAAGCAGCCCGAGTTGGCACAGGTGGCAGCTTGTCCCTGGGTGGCATCTTGATATGCGTGGAAATCCAGCAGGCAGACTGCCTCTAAGGGCTGAGGGCCTACTTGGTACTGACAAAGGCTTCTGCCCGGGAAAACAAAACCCATTACATAAAAACCCACATACTTTGGCTCAGTTTGAAGAGCTCTGTGGGCACTCTCAAAGCAGCCCGAGTTGGCACAGGTGGCAGCTTGTCCCAGGGCGGCATCTTGATATTCGTGGAAATCCTGCAGGCAGCTGGCCCCCAAGGGCCAACGGCCTACCTGGTACTGACAAAGGCTTCTGCCCTGGAAAACAAAACTCAGAACACCACTTTCCTGGTCTCAGTTTTTAGAGCTCCATGGGCACTCTCAAAGCAGCGCGAGTTGGCACAGGTGGCAGCTTGTCCCTGGGCAGCATCTTGATATTCGTGGAAATCCAGCAGGCTGCCTGCCCTTAAGGACCGAGGGCCTACCTGGCACTGCAAATGCTTCTGCCCGGAGAAACAAAACTCAGCAACACAGGTTCATGGTCTCAGTTTGCAGAGCTCCATGGGCACCCTCAAAGCAGCCTGAGTTGGCACAGGTGGCAGCTTGCCCCTGGGCAGCATCTTGATATTCGTGGAAATCCAGCAGGCTGCCTGCCCTTAAGGACCGAGGGCCTACCTGGCAATGCAAATGCTTCTGCCCGGAGAAACAAAACTCAGCACCCCAGGTTCATGGTCTCAGTTTGCAGAGCTCCATGGGCACTCTCAAAGCAGCGCGAGTTGGCGCAGGTGGCAGCTTGTCCCTGGGCAGCATCTTGATATTCGTGGAAATCCTGCAGGCAGCTGGCCCCCAAGGAACAAGGGCCTACCTGGTACTGAGAGAGGCTTCTGCCCGGGAAAACAAAACCCACCACCCTACGTTCCTGGTCTCAGTTTGCAGAGCTCCGTGGGCACCCTCAAAGCAGCACGAGTTGGCCCAAGTGGCAGCTTGTCCCTGGGCAGCATCTTGATATTCCTGGAAATCCAGGAGGCAGCCGGCCCTGAAGTTCCGAGAGCCTGCCTGGTACTTCAAATGCTTCTGCCCGGGGAAACAAAACTCACCAAGGCAAGTTCCTGGTCTCACTTTGCAGAGCTCCGTGGGCACTCTCAAAGAAGCCCGAGTTGCCACAGGTGGCAGCTTGTCCCTGGGTGGCATCTTGATATGCGTGGAAATCCAGCAGGCAGACAGCCCCTAAGGGCTGAGGGCCTACTTGGTACTGACAAAGGCTTCTGCCCAGGAAAACAAAGCCCATAACCCCACGTACTTTCTCTCAGTTTGAAGAGCTCCATGGGCACTCTCAAAGCAGCCCGAGTTGGCACAAGTGGCAGCTTGTCCCTGGGCAGCATCTTGATATTCGTGGAAATCCTGCAGGCAGCTGTCCCTAAAGGGCCAAGGGCCGGACCTGGTACTGACAAAGGCTTCTGCCCGGGAAAACAAAACCCATAACCCTACGTTTCTGGTCTCAGTTTGCAGAGCACCATGGGCACTCTCAAAGCAGCCCGAGTTAGCACAGGTGGCAGCTTGTCCCTGGGCAGCATCTTGATATTCGTGGAAATCCAGCAGGCTGCCGGCCCTGAAGGACCGAGGGCCTACCTGGGACTGACAAATGCTTCTGCCCGGGAAACAAAACTCAGCACCCCAGGTTCATGATCTCACTTTGCAGAGCTCCATGGGCACTCTCAAAGCAGCCCGAGTTAGCACAGGTGGAAGCTTGTCCCTGGGCAGCATCTTGATATTCGTGGAAATTTTGCTGCCAGCCGGCCCTGAATTACAAGGGCCTACCTGGCACTGACAAATGCTTCTGCCCGGGGAAACAAAACCCACAACCCTACGTTCCTGGTCTCAGTTTGCAGAGCTCCGTGGGCACCCCCAAAGCAGGGCGAGTTGGCACAGGTGGCAGCTTGTCCCTGGGCAGCATCTTGATATTCGTAGAAATCCAGCCGGCAGCCTGCCCCTGAGGAACAAGGACCCTCCTGGTACTGACAAAGGCTTCTGCCCGGGGAAAGAAAACCCATAACCCCACGTTCCACATCTCAGTTTGCAGAGCTCCATGGGCACCCTCAAAGCAGCCCGAGTTGGCACAGGTGGCAGCTTGTCCCTGGGCGGCATCTTGATATTTGTGGAAATCCTGCAGTCATCCGGCCCCCAAGGGCCAAGGGCCGACCTGGTACTGACAAAGGCTTCTGCTCAGGGGAAACAAAACCCAGCACCCCACGTTTCTGGTCTCAGTTTGCAGAGCTCCCTGGGCACTCTCAAAGCAGCCCGAGTTGGCACAGGTGGCAGCTTGTCCTTTGGCAGCATCTTGATATTCATGGAAATCCAGCAGGCAGTCTGCCCTTAAATGACCGAGGGCCCTACCTGGTACTGCAAATGCTTCTGCCCAGAGAAACAAAACTCAGCACCCCAGGTTAATGGTCCCAGTTTGCAGAGCTCCATGGGCACCCTCAAAGCAGCGCGAGTTGGCACAGGTGGCAGCTTGTCCCTGGGCAGCATCTTGATATTCGTGGAAATCTTGCTGCCAGCCTGCCCCAAGGGCCAAGGGCCTCCTGGTACTGAGAAAGGCTTCTGCCCGGGGGAATACAAAACCCACACCCCTACGTTCCTGGCCTCAGTTTGCAGAGCTCCGTGGGCACTCTCAAAGCAGCCCAAGTTGGCACAAGTGGCAGCTTGTCCCTGGGCAGCATCTTGATATTCGTGGAAATCCAGCAGGCAGCCGGCCCCTGAGGGCCAAGGGCCCTCCTGGTACTGACAAAGGCTTCTGCCCAGGGAAACAAAATCCAGCACCCTACGTTTCTGGTCACAGTTTGCAGAGCTCCATGGGCACTCTCAAAGCAGCCCGAGTTGGCACAGGTGGCAGCTTGTCCCTGGGCAGCATCTAGATATTCATGGAAATCCTGCAGGCAGTCGACCCCCAAATTCCAAGGGCCGACCTGGTACTGACAAAGGCTTCTGCCAGGGGAAACAAAACTCACCAACCCACGTTTCTGGTCTCATTTTGCAGAGCTCCATGGGCACTCTCAAAGCAGCGCGAGTTGGCGCAGGTGGCAGCTTGTCCCTGGGCAGCATCTTGATATTCGTGGAAATCCAGCAGGCTGCCTGCCCTTAAAGACCAAGGGCCTACCTGGCACTGCAAATGCTTCTGCCCGGAGAAACAAAACTCAGCACCCCAGGTTCATGGTCTCAGTTTGCAGAGCTCCATGGCAGAGCTCTCAAAAGCAGCCCGAGTTGGCACTGCTGGCAGCTTGTCCCTGGGAGCATCTTGATATTCGTGTAAATCTTGCTGCCAGCCTGCCCCTAAGGAACAAGGGCCTACCTGGCACTGAGAGAGGCTTCTGCCCGGGAAAACAAAACCCACAATCCTACGTTCCTGGTCTCAGTTTGCAGAGCTCCGTGGGCACCCTCAAAGCAGCGCGAGTTGGCACAAGTGGCAGCTTGTCCCTGGGCAGCATCTTGATATTCGTGGAAATTGCAGCCGCTGCCAGCCCTTGAAGAACAAGGGCCTACCTGGCACTGACAAAAGCTTCTGCCCAGGGAAACAAAACCCACCACCCCACGTTCCACATCTCAGTTTGCAGAGCTCCATGGGCACCCTCAAAGCAGCCCGAGTTGGCACAGGTGGCAGCTTGTCCCTGGGCGGCATCTTGATATTCGTGGAAATCCAGGAGGCAGCCGGCCCCTGAATTACGAAGAGCCTACCTGGTACTGAGAGAGGATTCTGCCCGGGGAAACAAAACTCACTAAGGCTACGTTCCTGGTCTCACTTTGCAGAGCTCCGTGGGCACCCTCAAAGCAGCGCGACTTAGCACAAATGGAAGCTTGTCCCTGGGCAGCATCTTGATATTCGTGGAAATCCAGGAGGCAGCCGGCCCTGAATTACGAGAGCCTACCTGGTACTGCAAATGCTTCTGCCCGGGGAAACAAAACTCAGCAAGGCACGTTCCTGGTCTCACTTTGCAGAGCTCCATGGGCACTCTCAAAGCAGCCCGAGTTGGAACAGGTGGCAGCTTGTCCCTGGGTGGCATCTTGATATTCATGGAAATCCAGCAGGCAGACTGCCTCTAAGGGCTGAGGGGCCTACTTGGTACTGACAAAGGCTTCTGCCCTGGAAAACAAAACCCATAACCCCACATACTTTCTCTCAGTTTGAAGAGCTCTGTGGGCACTCTCAAAGCAGCACGAGTTGGCACAGGTGGCAGCTTGTCCCTGGGCAGCATCTTGATATTCGTGGAAATCCTGCAGGCAGCTGGCCCCCAAGGGCCAACGGCCTACCTGGTACTGACAAAGGCTTCTGCCCGGGAAAACAAAAGCTGAGAACACCACGTTCCTGGTCTCAGTTTGCAGAGCACCGTGGGCACTCTCAAAGCAGCGCGAGTTGGCACAGGTGGCAGCTTGTCCCTGGGCAGCATCTTGATATTTGTGGAAATCCTGCAGGCAGTCAGCCCCCAAAGGCCAAGGGCCGACCTGGCACTGCAAAGGTTTCTGCCAGAGGAAACAAAACTCAGCACCCCACGTTTCTGGTCCCAGTTTGCAGAGCTCCATGGGCACTCTCAAAGCAGCCCGAGTTGGCACAGGTGGCAGCTTGTCCCTGGGCAGCATCTTGATATTCGTGGAAATCTTGCTGCCAGCCGGCCCCTAAGGATACGAGGGCCTACCTGGTACTGAGAAGGCTTCTGCCCGGGGAAACAAAACTCACAAGGCAACGTTCCTGGTCTCAGTTTGCAGAGCTCCATGGGCACTCTCAAAGCAGCGCGAGTTGGCACAAGTGGCAGCTTGTCCCTGGGTGGCATCTTGATATGCGTGGAAATCCAGCAGGCAGCCTGCCTCTGAATTACGAGAGCCTACCTGGTACTGACAAAGGCTTCTGCCCTGGGAAACAAAACTCACCAAGGCCACATTCTTTCTCTCACTTTGAAGAGCTCTGTGGGCACTCTCAAAGCAGCCCGAGTTGGCACAGGTGGCAGCTTGTCCCTGGGCGGCATCTTGATATGCGTGGAAATCTTGCAGCCAGACTGCACCTAAGGGCAAGGGCATACCTGGTACTGAGAGAGGCTTCTGCCCGGGAAAACAAAACCCATAAACCCTACGTTCCTGGTCTCAGTTTGCAGAGCTCTGTGGGCACTCTCATAGCAGCGCGAGTTGGCACAGGTGGCAGCTTGTCCCTGGGCGGCATCTTGATATTCGTGGAAATCCAGCAGGCAGCTGGCCCCTGAGGAACAAGGACCCTACCTGGTACTGACAAAGGCTCCTGCCCTGGGAAAGAAAACTCAGAACACCACTTTCCACATCTCAGTTTGCAGAGCTCCGTGGGCACTCTCAAAGCAGCGCGAGTTGGCACAGGTGGCAGCTTGTCCCTGGGCAGCATCTTGATATTTGTGGAAATCCTGCAGTCTGCCGGCCCCCAAGGGCCAAGGGCCGACCTGGTACTGACAAATGCTTCTGCCAGGGGAAACAAAACTCAGCACCCCACGTTTCATGGTCTCAGTTTGCAGAGCTCCATGGGCACCCTCAAAGCAGCACGAGTTGGCACAGGTGGCAGCTTGCCCCTGGGCAGCATCTTGATATTCGTTGAAATCCAGCAGGCAATGCGGCCCTGAAATTCCGAGGGCCTACCTGGTAATGACAAATGCTTCTGCCCGGAGAAACAAAACTCAGCACCCCAGGTTCATGATCTCAGTTTGCAGAGCTCCATGGGCACTCTCAAAGCAGCCCGAGTTGGCGCAGGTGGCAGCTTGTCCCTGGGCAGCATCTTGATATTTGTGGAAATCCTGCAGGCAGCTGGACCCCAAGGGCCAAGGGCCTACCTGGTACTGAGAGAGGCTTCTGCCCGGGAAAACAAAACCCACAACCCTACGTTCCTGGCCTCAGTTTGCAGAGCTCCGTGGGCACCCTCAAAGCAGCGCGAGTTGGCCCAAGTGGCAGCTTGTCCCTGGGCAGCATCTTGATATTCCTGGAAATCCAGCGGGCAGGCAGCCAAGGGCCCTGACTGAGTTCTGAGAGCCTGCCACATCTCAGTTTGCAGAGCTACACTCTCAAATGCTTGGCACAGGTGGCACCGGGCGGCATCTAGATATTCAAAATCTGCACAGCCGGCCCCAAGGGCAAGTTCCGACCTGGTACTGACACTTCTGCAGAGCACCCCACGTTTCTGGTCTCATGCAGAGCACTCACTCAAAGCAGCCCGAGTTGCCACAGGTGGCAGCTTGTCCCTGGGCAGCATCTTGATATGCGTGGAAATCCAGCAGGCAGCCTGCATCTAAGGACTGAGGGCCTACTTGGCACTGACAAATGCTTCTGCCCGGAGAAAACAAAACTCAGCAACCCAGGTACTTGGTCTCAGTTTGCAAGAGGCAGAGCTCCGTGGGCACTCCCAAAGCAGCCCGAGTTGGCACAAGTGGCAGCTTGTCCCTGGGAGGCATCTTGATATTCGTGGAAATCTTGCTGGCAGCTGGCCCCTAAGGAACAAGGGCCTACCTGGTACTGACAAAGGCTTCTGCCCGGGAAAACAAAACCCATAACCCTACGTTCCTGGTCTCAGTTTGCAGAGCACCGTGGGCACTCTCAAAGCAGCCCGAGTTAGCACAGGTGGCAGCTTGTCCCTGGGCAGCATCTTGATATTCGTGGAAATCCTGCAGGCTGCCAGCCCTTAAAGACCAAGGGCCTACCTGGCACTGACAAATGCTTCTGCCCAGAGAAACAAAACTCAGCACCCCAGGTTCATGATCTCAGTTTGCAGAGCTCCATGGGAACTCTCAAAGCAGCCCGAGTTGGCACAGGTGGCAGCTTGTCCCTGGGCAGCATCTTGATATTCGTGGAAATTTTGCTGCCAGCCTGCCCCTAAGGAACAAGGGCCTACCTGGTACTGAGAGAGGCTTCTGCCCGGGAAAACAAAACCCACAACCCTACGTTCCTGGTCTCAGTTTGCAGAGCTCCGTGGGCACCCTCAAAGCAGGGCGAGTTGGCACAGGAAGCTTGTCCCTGCAGCATCTTGATATTCCCAGGAGGCAGCCGGCCCTGGAGAGCAGCTGCATCTTCTGATATTCCTGTAGCAAGCTCCATCACTCTCAGCAGCGAGTTGGAACAGCAGCTGCCCTGCATGATATGGAAATCCAAGGCAGACTGCCTCTAAGGGCTGAGTACTTGGTACTGACAAAGGCTTCTGCCCTGGAAAACAAAACCCATAACCCCACGTACTTTCATCTCAGTTTGCAGAGCTCTGTGGGCACTCTCAAAGCAGCCCGAGTTGGCACAGGTGGCAGCTTGTCCCTGGGCAGCATCTTGATATTCGTGGAAATCCTGCAGGCAGCTGGCCCCCAAGGGCCAAGGGCCTACCTGGTACTGACACAGGCTTCTGCTCTGGAAAACAAAAGCCAGCACCCCACGTTCCTGGTCTCAGTTTGCAGAGCACCGTGGGCACTCTCAAAGCAGCCCGAGTTGGCACAGGTGGCAGCTTGTCCCTGGGCAGCATCTTGATATTCATGGAAATCCTGCAGGCTGCCAGCCCTTAAAGACCAAGGGCCTACCTGGCACTGCAAATGATTCTGCCCTGAGCAAACAAAACTCAGCACCTCACGTTAATGGTCCCAGTTTGCAGAGCTCCATGGGAACTCTCAAAGCAGCGCGAGTTGGCACAGGTGGCAGCTTGTCCCTGGGCAGCATCTTGATATTCGTGGAAATCTTGCTGCCAGCCTGCCCCTAAGGAACAAGGGCCTACCTGGTACTGACAGAGGCTTCTGCCCGGGGAAACAAAACCCAGCACCCCTACGTTTCTGGTCTCAGTTTGCAGAGCTCCGTGGGCACTCTCATAGCAGCCCGAGTTGGCACAGGTGGCAGCTGGTCCCTGGGCAGCATCTTGATATTCGTGGAAATCCAGCAGGCAGCCTGCCCCTGAGGAACAAGGGCCCTACCTGGTACTGACAAAGGCTTCTGCCCGGGGAAACAAAACCCAGCACCCCAGGTTCATGGTCTCAGTTTGCAGAGCTCCGTGGGCACTCTCAAAGCAGCCCGAGTTGGCACAGGTGGCAGCTTGTCCCTGGGCAGCATCTTGATATTCGTGGAAATCCAGCAGGCAGCCGCCCCTGAGGAACAAGGGCCTCCTGGTACTGACAAAGGCTTCTGCCCGGGGAAACAAAACCCACCACCCCACGTTCCTGGTCTCAGTTTGCAGAGCTCCATGGGCACTCTCAAAGCAGCCCGAGTTGGCACAGGTGGCAGCTTGTCCCTGGGCAGCATCTTGATATTCGTGGAAATCCAGCAGGCAGCCGGCCCCTGAGGACCAAGGGCCTACCTGGTACTGACAAAGGCTTCTGCCCGGGGAAACAAAACCCAGCACCCCACGTTTCTGGTCTCAGTTTGCAGAGCTCCATGGGCACTCTCAAAGCAGCCCGAGTTGGCACAGGTGGCAGTTTGTCCCTGGGCGGCATCTTGATATTCGTGGAAATCCTGCAGGCAGCCGGCCCCAAGGGCCAAGGGCCTACCTGGCACTGAAGAGGCTTCTGCCCGGGAAAACAAAACCCACACCCCTACGTTCCTGGTCTCAGTTTGCAGAGCTCCGTGGGCACTCTCAAAGCAGCGCGAGTTGGCACAGGTGGCAGCTTGTCCCTGGGCAGCATCTTGATATTCGTGGAAATCCAGCGGGCAGCCTGCCCCTGAGGAACAAGGGCCCTCCTGGTACTGACAAAGGCTTCTGCCCGGGGAAACAAAACCCACCACCCTACGTTCCACATCTCAGTTTGCAGAGCTCCATGGGCACTCTCAAAGCAGCCCGAGTTGGCACAGGTGGCAGCTTGTCCCTGGGCGGCATCTTCATATTCGTGGAAATCCTGCAGGCAGCCGGCCCCCAAGGGCCAAGGGCCGACCTGGTACTGACAAAGGCTTCTGCCAGGGGAAACAAAACCCACAACCCACGTTTCTGGTCTCAGTTTGCAGAGCACCATGGGCACTCTCAAAGCAGCGCGAGTTGGCACAGGTGGCAGTTTGTCCCTGGGCGGCATCTTGATATTCGTGGAAATCCAGCAGGCAGCCGCCCTGAATTACGAGAGCCTACCTGGTACTGCAAATGCTTCTGCCCGGGGAAACAAAACTCAGCAAGGCACGTTCCTGGTCTCACTTTGCAGAGCTCCATGGGCACTCTCAAAGCAGCCCGAGTTGGCACAGGTGGCAGCTTGTCCCTGGGTGGCATCTTGATATGCGTGGAAATCCAGCAGGCAGACTGCCTCTAAGGGCTGAGGGCCTACTTGGTACTGACAAAGGCTTCTGCCCGGGAAAACAAAACCCATAACCCCACATACTTTCTCTCAGTTTGAAGAGCTCCATGGGCACTCTCAAAGCAGCCCGAGTTGGCACAGGTGGCAGCTTGTCCCTGGGCGGCATCTTGATATTCGTGGAAATCCTGCAGGCAGCTGGCCCCAAAGGGCCAACGGCCTACCTGGTACTGACAAAGGCTTCTGCCCTGGAAAACAAAACTCAGAACACCACGTTTCTGGTCTCAGTTTGCAGAGCTCCATGGGCACTCTCAAAGCAGCGCGAGTTGGCACAGGTGGCAGCTTGTCCCTGGGCAGCATCTTGATATTCGTGGAAATCTTCAGCAGCCTGCCCCTAAGGACCAAGGGCCTACCTGGCACTGCAGAGAGGCTTCTGCCCGGGAAAACAAAACTCACAACCTACGTTCCTGGTCTCAGTTTGCAGAGCTCCATGGGCACCCTCAAAGCAGCGCGAGTTGGCACAGGTGGAAGCTTGTCCCTGGGCAGCATCTTGATATTCGTGGAAATCTGAGCAGCCAGCCTGCCCCTAAGGAACAAGGGCCTACCTGGTACTGACAAAAGCTTCTGCCCGGGAAAACAAAACCCACCACCCCACGTTCCTGGTCTCAGTTTGCAGAGCTCCATGGGCACCCTCAAAGCAGCGCGAGTTGGCACAAGTGGAAGCTTGTCCCTGGGCAGCATCTTGATATTCGTGGAAATCCAGGAGGCAGCCGGCCCTGAATTACGAGAGCCTACCTGGTACTGCAAATGCTTCTGCCCGGGGAAACAAAACTCACCAAGGCAAGTTCCTGGTCTCACTTTGCAGAGCTCCATGGGCACTCTCAAAGCAGCCCGAGTTGGCACAGGTGGCAGCTTGTCCCTGGGTGGCATCTTGATATTCATGGAAATCCAGCAGGCAGACTGCCTCTAAGGGCTGAGGGCCTACTTGGTACTGACAAAGGCTTCTGCCCTGGAAAACAAAACCCATAACCCCACATACTTTCTCTCAGTTTGAAGAGCTCTGTGGGCACTCTCAAAGCAGCACGAGTTGGCACAGGTGGCAGCTTGTCCCTGGGCGGCATCTTGATATTCGTGGAAATCCTGCAGGCAGCCGGCCCCCAAGGGAAATCCAGCAGGCTGCCGGCCCCAAAGGGCCAAGGGCCTACCTGGTACTGACAAAGGCTTCTGCCCTGGGAAAACAAAACTGAGAACACCACGTTCCTGGTCTCAGTTTGCAGAGCACCATGGGCACTCTCAAAGCAGCGCGAGTTGGCACAGGTGGCAGCTTGTCCCTGGGCAGCATCTTGATATTCGTGGAAATCCAGCAGGCTGTCAGCCCTTAAAGACCAAGGGCCTACCTGGCACTGCAAATGTTTCTGCCCAGAGAAACAAAACTCAGCACCTCACGTTAATGGTCCCAGTTTGCAGAGCTCCATGGGAACTCTCAAAGCAGCCCGAGTTGGCACAGGTGGCAGCTTGTCCCTGGGCAGCATCTTGATATTCGTGGAAATCTTGCTGCCAGCCTGCCCCTAAGGAACAAGGGCCTACCTGGTACTGAGAGAGGCTTCTGCCCGGGAAAACAAAACCCACAACCCTACGTTCCACATCTCAGTTTGCAGAGCTCCGTGGGCACCCTCAAAGCAGCGCGAGTTGGCACAAGTGGAAGCTTGTCCCTGGGCAGCATTTTGATATTCGTGGAAATCCAGAAGGCAGCCGGCCCTGAATTACGAGAGCCTACCTGGTACTGCAAATGCTTCTGCCCGGGGAAACAAAACTCACCAAGGCAAGTTCCCGGTCTCAGTTTGCAGAGCTCCGTGGGCACCCCCAAAGCAGCGCGAGTTAGCACAGGTGGCAGCTTGTCCCTGGGTGGCATCTTGATATTCGTGGAAATCCAGCAGGCAGCCGGCCCTGAATTACGAGAGCCTACCTGGTACTGCAAAGGCTTCTGCCCGGGGAAACAAAACTCACCAAGGCACGTTCCTGGTCTCAGTTTGCAGAGCTCCATGGGCACTCTCAAAGCAGCCCGAGTTGCAACAGGTGGCAGCTTGTCCCTGGGTGGCATCTTGATATGCGTGGAAATCCAGCAGGCAGACTGCCTCTAAGGGCTGAGGGCCTACTTGGTAAAGACAAAGGCTTCTGCCCTGGAAAACAAAACCCATAACCCCACATAGTTTCTCTCAGTTAGAAGAGCTCCATGGGCACTCTCAAAGCAGCGTGAGTTGGCACAGGTGGCAGCTTGTCCCTGGGCGGCATCTTGATATTCGTGGAAATCCTGCAGGCAGCTGGCCCCAAAGGGCCAACTGCCTACCTGGTACTGACAAAGGCTTCTGCCCGGGAAAACAAAACTCAGAACACCACGTTTCTGGTCTCAGTTTGCAGAGCACCATGGGCACTCTCAAAGCAGCGCGAGTTGGCACAGGTGGCAGCTTGTCCCTGGGCAGCATCTTGATATTCGTGGAAATCCAGCAGGCTGCCTGCCCTTAAGGACCAAGGGCCTACCTGGCACTGCAAATGTTTCTGCCCTGGCAAACAAAACTCAGCACCTCACGTTTATGGTCCCAGTTTGCATAGCTCCATGGGAACTCTCAAAGCAGCCCGAGTTGGCACAGGTGGCAGCTTGTCCCTGGGCAGCATCTTGATATTCGTGGAAATCTTGCTGCCAGCCTGCCCCTAAGGAACAAGGGCCTACCTGGTACTGAGAGAGGCTTCTGCCCGGGAAAACAAAACCCACAACCCTACGTTCCTGGTCTCAGTTTGCAGAGCTCCGGGCACCCTGGGCACCCCCTCATCTTGATATTCGCAGCGCGCCCTTAGTTGGCTGCAAATGCAAGTTCCTGGTCTCAGTTTGCAGAGCTCCATGGGCACCCTCCCTGGGCAGCATCTTGATATTCGTGGAAATCCAGCAGGCAGCCTGCCCTGAAGGACAAGGGCCTACCTGGTACTGACAAAGGCTTCTGCCCGGAAAACAAAACTCACCACCCAAGTTCCTGGTCTCAGTTTGCAGAGCTCCATGGGCACTCTCAAAGCAGCCCGAGTTGGCACAGGTGGCAGCTTGTCCCTGGGCGGCATCTTGATATTCGTGGAAATCCAGCAGGCAGCCTGCCCTAAGGGCCGAGGGCCTACCTGGTACTGACAAAGGCTTCTGCCCGGGAAAACAAAACCCACCACCCCACGTTCCTGGTCTCAGTTTGCAGAGCTCCATGGGCACTCTCAAAGCAGCGTGAGTTGGCACAGGTGGCAGCTTGTCCCTGGGCAGCATCTTGATATTCGTGGAAATCCAGCAGGCAGCCTGCCCCTATGGAACAAGGGCCTGCCTGGTACTCACAAAGGCTTCTGCCGGGAAAACAAAACTCACCACCCCACGTTCCTGGTCTCAGTTTGCAGAGCGCCATGGGCACTCTCAAAGCAGCCAGAGTTGGCACAGGTGGCAGCTCCTCCGTGGGCAGCATCTTGATATTCATTGAAATTCAGCAGGCTGACGGCCCTGAAAGACCATGGGCCTACCTAGTACTGACAAAGGCTTCTGCCCGGGAAAAAAAAACTCAGCACCCCACCGTCCTGGCCACAGTTTGCAGAGCTCCATGGGCACTCTCAAAGCAGCGCGAGTTGGCACAGGTGGCAGCTTGTCCCTGGGCAGCATCTTGATATTCGTGGAAATCTTGCTGCCAGCCTGCCCCTAAGTGTGGAGGGCCTACCTGGTACTGAGAGAGGCTTCTGCCCGGGAAAACAAAACCCACAGTCCTACGTTCCTGGTCTCACTTTGCAGAGCTCCGTGGGCACCCTCAAAGCACTGCGAGTTGGCACAAGTTGCAGCTTGTCCCTGGGCAGCATCTTGATATTCGTGGAAATTCAGCCGACAGCCTGCCCCTGAGGAACAAGGGCCCTCCTGGTACTGACAAAGGCTTCTGCCCAGGGAAACAAAACCCACCACCCCACGTTTCTGGTCTCAGTTTGCAGAGCACCATGGGCACTCTCAAAGCAGCCCGAGTTGGCACAGGTGGCAGCTTGTCCCTGGGCGGCATCTTGATATTCGTGGAAATCCTGCAGGCAGCCGGCCCCCAAGGGCCAAGGGCCTACCTGGTACTGACAAAGGCTTCTGCCCTGGAAAACAAAACCCAGCACCCCACGTTTCTGGTCTCAGTTTGCAGAGCACCATGGGCACTCTCAAAGCAGCACGAGTTGGCACAGGTGGCAGCTTGTCCCTGGGCAGCATCTTGATATTCCTGGAAATCCAGCAGGCTGCCTGCCCTCAAAGACCAAGGGCCTACCTGGCACTGCAAATGTTTCTGCCCAGAGAAACAAAACTCAGCACCTCACGTTAATGGTCCCAGTTTGCAGAGCTCCATGGGAACTCTCAAAGCAGCCCGAGTTGGCACAGGTGGCAGCTTGTCCCTGGGCAGCATCTTGATATTCGTGGAAATCTTGCTGCCAGCCTGCCCCTAAGGAACAAGGGCCTACCTGGTACTGAGAGAGGCTTCTGCCCGGGAAAACAAAACCCACAACCCTACGTTCCTGGTCTCAGTTTGCAGAGCTCCATGGGCACCCTCAAAGCAGCGCGAGTTGGCACAGGTGGAAGCTTGTCCCTGGGCAGCATCTTGATATTCGTGGAAATCCAGAAGGCAGCCGCCCTGAATTACGAGAGCCTACCTGGTACTGCAAATGCTTCTGCCCGGGGAAACAAAACTCACCAAGGCAAGTTCCTGGTCTCACTTTGCAGAGCTCCATGGGCACCCTCAAAGCAGCACGAGTTGGCACAAGTGGAAGCTTGTCCCTGGGCAGCATCTTGATATTCGTGGAAATCCAGGAGGCAGCCGCCCTGAATTACGAGAGCCTACCTGGTACTGCAAATGCTTCTGCCCGGGGAAACAAAACTCACCAAGGCAAGTTCCTGGTCTCACTTTGCAGAGCTCCATGGGCACTCTCAAAGCAGCCCGAGTTGGCACAGGTGGCAGCTTGTCCCTGGGTGGCATCTTGATATGCGTGGAAATCCAGCAGGCAGACTGCCTCTAAGGGCTGAGGGCCTACTTGGTACTGACAAAGGCTTCTGCCCGGGAAAACAAAACCCATAACCCCACATACTTTCTCTCAGTTTGAAGAGCTCTGTGGGCACTCTCAAAGCAGCCCGAGTTGGCACAGGTGGCAGCTTGTCCCTGGGCGGCATCTTGATATTCGTGGAAATCCTGCAGGCAGCTGGCCCCCAAGGGCCAACGGCCTACCTGGTACTGACAAAGGCTTCTGCCCTGGAAAACAAAACTCAGAACACCACTTTCCTGGTCTCAGTTTTTAGAGCTCCATGGGCACTCTCAAAGAAGCCCGAGTTGGCACAGGTGGCAGCTTGTCCCTTGGCGGAAACTAGATTTTCGTGGAAATCCAGGTGCCAGTCTCCCCCCAAATGGCCGAGGGCCTACCTGGCCCTGTAAATGTTTCTGCCCGGGAAAACAAAACCCACAAACCCACGTTCCTGGTCTCAGCTTGAAGAACTCCGTGGGCACTCTCAAAGCAGCCCGAGTTGGCACAGGTGGCAGAATATCCCTGGGCAGCATCTTGATATTCGTGGAAATCTTGCTGTCAGCCTGCCCCTAAGGAACAAGGGCCTACCTGGTACTGACAAAGGCTTCTGCCCTGGAAAACAAAACCCAGCAACCCACGTTTCTGGTCTCAGTTTGCAGAGCTCCATGGGCACACTCAAAGCAGCGCGAGTTGGCACAGGTGGCAGCTTGTCCCTGGGCAGCATCTTGATATTCGTGGAAATCCAGCAGGCTGACTGCCCTTAAGGACCGAGGGCCTACCTGGCACTGACAAATGCTTCTGCCCGGAGAAACAAAACTCAGCACCCCACGTTCATGGTCCTCAGTTTGCAGAGCTCCATGGGCACTCTCAAAGCAGCCCGAGTTGGCACAGGTGGCAGCTTGTCCCTGGGCAGCATCTTGATATTCGTGGAAATCTTGCCTGCAGCCTGCCCCTAAGGAACAAGGGCCTACCTGGTACTGAGAGAGGCTTCTGCCCGGGAAAACAAAACCCACAGTCCTACGTTCCTGGTCTCAGTTTGCAGAGCTCCGTGGGCACCCTCAAAGCAGCGCGAGTTGGCACAAGTGGCAGCTTGTCCCTGGGCAGCATCTTGATATTCGTGGAAATTGAGCCGGCAGCCTGCCCTGAGGAACAAGGGCCTATCTGGTACTGACAAAGGCTTCTGCCCTGGAAAACAAAACCCACCACCCCACGTTCCACATCTCAGTTTGCAGAGCTCCATGGGCACTCTCAAAGCAGCGCGAGTTGTCACAGGTGGCAATTTGTCCCTGGGCGGCATCTTGATATTCGTGGAAATCCTGCAGGCAGCCGGCCCCCAAGGGCCAAGCGCCTACCTGGTACTGACAATGGCTTCTGCCCGGGAAAACAAAACCCAGCACCCCACGTTCCTGGTCTCAGTTTGCAGAGCTCCATGGGCACTCTCAAAGCAGTGCGAGTTGGCACAGGTGGCAGCTTGTCCCTGGGCAGCATCTTGATATTCGTGGAAATCCAGCAGGCTGCCTGCCCTTAAGGACCAAGGGCCTACCTGGCACTGCAAATGTTTCTGCCCAGGAAACAAAACTCAGCACCTCACGTTAATGGTCCCAGTTTGCAGAGCTCCATGGGAACTCTCAAAGCAGCCCGAGTTGGCACAGGTGGCAGCTTGTCCCTGGGCAGCATCTTGATATTCGTGGAAATCTTGCTGGCAGCCTGCCCCCAAGGAACAAGGGCCTACCTGGTACTGAGAGAGGCTTCTGCCCGGGAAAACAAAACCCACAACCCTACGTTCCTGGTCTCAGTTTGCAGAGCTCCGTGGGCACCCTCAAAGCAGCGCGAGTTGGCACAAGTGGAAGCTGGTCCCTGGGCAGCATCTTGATATTCGTGGAAATCCAGGAGGCAGCCGGCCCTGAATTACGAGAGCCTACCTGGTACTGACAAAGGCTTCTGCCCTGGAAAACAAAACTCACCAAGGCAAGTTCCTGGTCTCACTTTGCAGAGCTCCATGGGCACTCTCAAAGAAGCCCGAGTTGCCACAGGTGGCAGCTTGTCCCTGGGCGGCATCTTGATATTCGGGGAAATCCAGCAGGCAGACTGCCTCTAAGGGCTGAGGGGCTTCTTGGTACTGACAAAGGCTTCTGCCCGGGAAAACAAAACCCACCACCCCACGTTCCTGGTCTCAGTTTGCAGAGCTCCATGGGCACTCTCAAAGCAGCGTGAGTTGGCACAGGTGGCAGCTTGTCCCTGGGCGGCATCTTGATATTCGTGGAAATCCAGCCGGCAGCCTGCCCCTATGGAACAAGGGCCCACCTGGTACTCACAAAGGCTTCTCACCGGGAAAACAAAACTCACCACCCCACGTTCCTGGTCTCAGTTTGCAGAGCGCCATGGGCACTCTCAAAGCAGCCAGAGTTGGCACAGGTGGCAGCTCCTCCGTGGGCAGCATCTTGATATTCATTGAAATTCAGCAGGCTGACGGCCCTGAAAGACCATGGGCCTACCTAGTACTGACAAAGGCTTCTGCCCGGGAAAAAAAAACTCAGCACCCCACCGTCCTGGCCACAGTTTGCAGAGCTCCGTGGGCACACTCAAAGCAGCGCGAGTTGGCACAGGTGGCAGCTTGTCCCTGGGCAGCATCTTGATATTCGTGGAAATCTTGCTGCCAGCCTGCCCCTAAGTGTGGAGGGCCTACCTGGTACTGAGAGAGGCTTCTGTCCGGGAAAACAAAACCCACAGTCCTACGTTCCTGGTCTCACTTTGCAGAGCTCCGTGGGCACCCTCAAAGCACTGCGAGTTGGCACAAGTTGCAGCTTGTCCCTGGGCAGCATCTTGATATTCGTGGAAATTCAGCCGACAGCCTGCCCCTGAGGAACAAGGGCCCTCCTGGTACTGACAAAGGCGTCTGCCCAGGGAAACAAAACCCACCACCCCACGTTTCTGGTCTCAGTTTGCAGAGCACCATGGGCACTCTCAAAGCTCACAAGCTTGTCCCTGGGCGGCATCTTGATATTCGTGGAAATCCGCAGTACGTGGCACAGGTTCTGCTCTGCAAAACCCACCACCCCACGTTTCTGGTGTTTGCCACCATGGCCACTCTCAAAGCAGCAGCATCTTGATATTCCTGGAAATCCAGCAGGCTGCCTGCCCTCAAAGACCAAGGGCCTACCTGGCACTGCAAATGTTTCTGCCCAGAGAAACAAAACTCAGCACCTCACGTTAATGGTCCCAGTTTGCAGAGCTCCATGGGAACTCTCAAAGCAGCCCGAGTTGGCACAGGTGGCAGCTTGTCCCTGGGCAGCATCTTGATATTCGTGGAAATCTTGCTGCCAGCCTGCCCCTAAGGAACAAGGGCCTACCTGGTACTGAGAGAGGCTTCTGCCCGGGAAAACAAAACCCACAACCCTACGTTCCTGGTCTCAGTTTGCAGAGCTCCATGGGCACCCTCAAAGCAGCCCGAGTTGGCACAGGTGGCAGCTTGTCCCTGGGCGGCATCTTGATATTCGTGGAAATCCAGGAGGCAGCCGGCCCTGAATTACGAGAGCCTACCTGGTACTGACAAAGGCTTCTGCCCTGGAAAACAAAACTCACCAAGGCAAGTTCCTGGTCTAACTTCGCAGAGCTCCATGGGCACTCTCAAAGAAGCCCGAGTTGCCACAGGTGGCAGCTTGTCCCTGGGCGGCATCTTGATATTCGTGGAAATCCAGCAGGCAGACTGCCTCTAAGGGCTGAGGGGCTTCTTGGTACTGACAAAGGCTTCTGCCCGGGAAAACAAAACCCACCAGCCCACGTTCCTGGTCTCAGTTTGCAGAGCTCCATGGGCACTCTCAAAGCAGCGTGAGTTGGCACAGGTGGCAGCTTGTCCCTGGGCGGCATCTTGATATTCGTGGAAATCCAGCCGGCAGCCTGCCCCTATGGAACAAGGGCCCACCTGGTACTCACAAAGGCTTCTCACCGGGAAAACAAAACTCACCACCCCACGTTCCTGGTCTCAGTTTGCAGAGCGCCATGGGCACTCTCAAAGCAGCCAGAGTTGGCACAGGTGGCAGCTCCTCCGTGGGCAGCATCTTGATATTCATTGAAATTCAGCAGGCTGACGGCCCTGAAAGACCATGGGCCTACCTAGTACTGACAAAGGCTTCTGCCCGGGAAAAAAAAACTCAGCACCCCACCGTCCTGGCCACAGTTTGCAGAGCTCCGTGGGCACACTCAAAGCAGCGCGAGTTGGCACAGGTGGCAGCTTGTCCCTGGGCAGCATCTTGATATTCGTGGAAATCTTGCTGCCAGCCTGCCCCTAAGTGTGAAGGGCCTACCTGGTACTGAGAGAGGCTTCTGTCCGGGAAAACAAAACCCACAGTCCTACGTTCCTGGTCTCACTTTGCAGAGCTCCGTGGGCACCCTCAAAGCACTGCGAGTTGGCACAAGTGGCAGCTTGTCCCTGGGCAGCATCTTGATATTCGTGGAAATTCAGCCGACAGCCTGCCCCTGAGGAACAAGGGCCCTCCTGGTACTGACAAAGGCGTCTGCCCAGGGAAACAAAACCCACCACCCCACGTTTCTGGTCTCAGTTTGCAGAGCACCATGGGCACTCTCAAAGCAGCCCGAGTTGGCACAGGTGGCAGCTTGTCCCTGGGCGGCATCTTGATATTCGTGGAAATCCTGCAGGCAGCCGGCCCCCAAGGGCCAAGGGCCTACCTGGTACTGACAAAGGCTTCTGCTCTGGAAAACAAAACCCAGCACCCCACGTTTCTGGTCTCAGTTTGCAGAGCACCATGGCCACTCTCAAAGCAGCACGAGTTGGCACAGGTGGCAGCTTGTCCTTTGGCAGCATCTTGATATTCCTGGAAATCCAGCAGGCTGCCTGCCCTCAAAGACCAAGGGCCTACCTGGCACTGCAAATGATTCTGCCCAGAGAAACAAAACTCAGCACCTCACGTTAATGGTCCCAGTTTGCAGAGCTCCATGGGAACTCTCAAAGCAGCCCGAGTTGGCACAGGTGGCAGCTTGTCCCTGGGCAGCATCTTGATATTCGTGGAAATCTTGCTGCCAGCCTGCCCCTAAGGAACAAGGGCCTACCTGGTACTGAGAGAGGCTTCTGCCCGGGAAAACAAAACCCACAACCCTACGTTCCTGGTCTCAGTTTGCAGAGCTCCATGGGCACCCTCAAAGCAGCCCGAGTTGGCACAGGTGGCAGCTTGTCCCTGGGCGGCATCTTGATATTCGTGGAAATCCAGGAGGCAGCCGCCCCTGAATTACGAGAGCCTACCTGGTACTGCAAATGCTTCTGCCCGGGGAAACAAAACTCACCAAGGCAAGTTCCTGGTCTCAGTTTGCAGAGCTCCATGGGCACCCTCAAAGCAGCGCGAGTTGGCACAAGTGGAAGCTTGTCCCTGGGCGGCATCTTGATATTCGTGGAAATCCAGGAGGCAGCCGCCCTGAATTACGAGAGCCTACCTGGTACTGCAAATGCTTCTGCCCGGGGAAACAAAACTCACCAAGGCAAGTTCCTGGTCTCACTTTGCAGAGCTCCATGGGCACTCTCAAAGCAGCCCGAGTTGGCACAGGTGGCAGCTTGTCCCTGGGTGGCATCTTGATATTCGTGGAAATCCAGCAGGCAGACTGCCTCTAAGGGCTGAGGGCCTACTTGGTACTGACAAAGGCTTCTGCCCGGGAAAACAAAACCCATAACCCCACATACTTTCTCTCAGTTTGACGAGCTCTGTGGGCACTCTCAAAGCAGCCCGAGTTGGCACAGGTGGCAGCTTGTCCCTGGGCGGCATCTTGATATTCGTGGAAATCCTGCAGGCAGCTGGCCCCCAAGGGCCAACGGCCTACCTGGTACTGACAAAGGCTTCTGCCCGGGAAAACAAAACTCAGAACACCACTTTCCTGGTCTCAGTTTTTAGAGCTCCATGGGCACTCTCAAAGAAGCCCGAGTTGGCACAGGTGGCAGCTTGTCCCTTGGCGGAAACTAGATTTTCGTGGAAATCCTGGTGCCAGTCTCCCCCCAAATGGCCGAGGGCCTACCTGGCCCTGTAAATGTTTCTGCCCGGGAAAACAAAACCCACAAACCCACGTTCCTGGTCTCAGCTTGAAGAACTCCGTGGGCACTCTCAAAGCAGCCCGAGTTGGCACAGGTGGCAGAATATCCCTGGGCAGCATCTTGATATTCAGGGAAATCTTGCTGTCAGGCTGTCCCTAAGGAACAAGGGCCTACTTGGTACTGACAAAGGCTTCTGCCCTGGAAAACAAAACCCAGCACCCCACGTTTCTGGTCTCAGTTTGCAGAGCTCCATGGGCACTCTCAAAGCAGCGCGAGTTGGCACAGGTGGCAGCTTGTCCCTGGGCAGCATCTTGATATTCGTGGAAATCCAGCAGGCTGCCTGCCCTTAAGGACCGAGGGCCTACCTGGCACTGCAAATGCTTCTGCCCGGAGAAACAAAACTCAGCACCCCAGGTTCATGGTCTCAGTTTGCAGAGCTCCATGGGCACTCTCAAAGCAGCGCGAGTTGGCACAGGTGGCAGCTTGTCCCTGGGCAGCATCTTGATATTCGTGGAAATCTTCCTGCTAGCCTGCCCCTAAGGAACAAGGGCCTACCTGGTACTGAGAGAGGCTTCTGCCCGGGAAAACAAAACCCACAGTCCTACGTTCCTGGTCTCAGTTTGCAGAGCTCCGTGGGCACTCTCAAAGCAGCGCGAGTTGGCACAAGTTGCAGCTTGTCCCTGGGCAGCATCTTGCTATTCGTGGAAATTGAGCCGCCAGCCTGCCCCTGAGGAACAAGGGCCTATCTGGTACTGACAAAGGCTTCTGCCCTGGAAAACAAAACCCACCACCCCACGTTCCACATCTCAGTTTGCAGAGCTCCATGGGCACTCTCAAAGCAGCCCGAGTTGTCACAGGTGGCAGCTTGTCCCTGGGCGGCATCTTGATATTCGTGGAAATCCTGCAGGCAGCCGGCCCCCAAGGGCCAAGCGCCTACCTGGTACTGACAATGGCTTCTGCCCGGGAAAACAAAACCCAGCACCCCACGTTCCTGGTCTCAGTTTGCAGAGCACCATGGGCACTCTCAAAGCAGCGCGAGTTGGCACAGGTGGCAGCTTGTCCTTTGGCAGCATCTTGATATTCATGGAAATCCAGCAGGCTGCCTGCCCTTAAGGACCAAGGGCCTACCTGGCACTGCAAATGTTTCTGCCCAGAGAAACAAAACTCAGCACCTCACGTTAATGGTCCCAGTTTGCAGAGCTCCATGGGAACTCTCAAAGCAGCCCGAGTTGGCACAGGTGGCAGCTTGTCCCTGGGCAGCATCTTGATATTCGTGGAAATCTTGCTGCCAGCCTGCCCCTAAGGAACAAGGGCCTACCTGGTACTGAGAGAGGCTTCTGCCCGGGAAAACAAAACCCACAACCCTACGTTCCTGGTCTCAGTTTGCAGAGCTCCGTGGGCACCCTCAAAGCAGCGCGAGTTGGCACAAGTGGTAGCTTGTCCCTGGGCAGCATCTTGATATTCGTGGAAATCCAGGAGGCAGCCGGCCCGGAAGTTCCGAGAGCCTGCCTGGTACTTCAAATGCTTCTGCCCGGAGAAACAAAACTCAGCACCCCAGGTTCATGGTCTCAGTTTGCAGAGCTCCATGGGCACTCTCAAAGCAGCCCGAGTTGGCACAGGTGGCAGCTTGTCCCTGGGCAGCATCTTGATATTCGTGGAAATCTTGCTGCCAGCCTGCCCCTAAGGAACAAGGGCCTACCTGGTACTGACAAAGGCTTCTGCCCGGGAAAACAAAATCCACAACCCTACGTTCCTGGTCTCAGTTTGCAGAGCTCCGTGGGCACTCCCAAAGCAGCGCGAGTTGGCACAAGTGGCAGCTTGTCCCTGGGCAGCATCTTGATATTCGTGGAAATCCAGCCGGCAGCCTGCCCCTGAGGAACAAGGGCCCTCCTGGTACTGACAAAGGCTTCTGCCCGGGAAAACAAAACCCAACCCCACGTTCCACATCTCACTTTGCAGAGCTCCATGGGCACTCTCTAAGCAGCCCGAGTTGGCACAGGTGCCAGCTTGTCCCTGGGCGGCATCTTGATATTCGTGGAAATCCTGCAGGCAGCCGGCCCCCAAGGGCCAACGGCCTACCTGGTACTGACAAAGGCTTCTGCTCTGGAAAACAAAACCCAGCACCCCACGTTTCTGGTCTCAGTTTGCAGAGCACCATGGGCACTCTCAAAGCAGCCCGAGTTGGCACAGGTGGCAGCTTGTCCTTGGGCAGCATCTTGATATTCATGGAAATCCAGCAGGCTGCCTGCCCTTAAAGACCAAGGGCCTACCTGGTACTGACAAAGGCTTCTGCCCGGGAAAAAAAACTCAGCACCCCACGTTAATGGTCCCAGTTTGCAGAGCTCCATGGGCACTCTCAAAGCAGCGCGAGTTGGCACAGGTGGCAGCTTGTCCCATGGGCAGCATCTTGATATTCGTGGAAATTCTTGCTGCCAGCCTGCCCCTAAGGAACAAGGGCCTCCTGGTACTGACAAAGGCTTCTGCCCGGGGAAAGAAAACCCAGCACCCCACGTTCCACATCTCAGTTTGCAGAGCTCCATGGGCACTCTCAAAGCAGCCCGAGTTGGCACAGGTGGCAGCTTGTCCCTGGGCAGCATCTTGATATTTGTGGAAATCCTGCAGGCAGCCTGCCCCTGAGGGCCAAGGGCCGACCTGGTACTGACAAAGGCTTCTGCCCAGGGAAACAAAACCCAGCACCCCACGTTTCTGGTCACAGTTTGCAGAGCTCCGTGGGCACCCTCAAAGCAGCCCGAGTTGGCACAGGTGGCAGCTTGTCCCTGGGCGGCATCTTGATATTCGTGGAAATCCAGCAGGCAGCCGGCCCCCAAATTCCAAGGGCCTACCTGGTACTGACAAATGCTTCTGCCCTGGATAAACAAAACTCACCACCCCACGTTCCTGGTCTCAGTTTGCAGAGCTCCATGGGCACTCTCAAAGCAGCGCGAGTTGGCACAGGTGGCAGCTTGTCCTTTGGCAGCATCTTGATATTCATGGAAATCCAGCAGGCTGCCTGCCCTCAAAGACCAAGGGCCTACCTGGCACTGCAAATGCTTCTGCCCGGAGAAACAAAACTCAGCACCCCAGGTTCATGGTCTCAGTTTGCAGAGCTCCATGGGCACTCTCAAAGCAGCCCGAGTTGGCACAGGTGGCAGCTTGTCCCTGGGCAGCATCTTGATATTCGTGGAAATCTTGCTGCTAGCCTGCCCCTAAGGAACAAGGGCCTACCTGGTACTGAGAGAGGCTTCTGCCCGGGAAAACAAAACCCACAACCCCACGTTCCACATCTCAGTTTGCAGAGCTCCGTGGGCACCCTCAAAGCAGCGCGAGTTGGCACAGGTGGAAGCTTGTCCCTGGGCGGCATCTTGATATTCGTGGAAATCCAGGAGGCAGCCGCCCTGAATTACGAGAGCCTACCTGGTACTGCAAATGCTTCTGCCCGGGGAAACAAAACTCACCAAGGCAAGTTCCTGGTCTCACTTTGCAGAGCTCCATGGGCACCCTCAAAGCAGCGCGAGTTGGCACAAGTGGAAGCTTGTCCCTGGGCGGCATCTTGATATTCGTGGAAATCCAGGAGGCAGCCGCCCTGAATTACGAGAGCCTACCTGGTACTGCAAATGCTTCTGCCCGGGGAAACAAAACTCACCAAGGCAAGTTCCTGGTCTCACTTTGCAGAGCTCCATGGGCACTCTCAAAGCAGCCCGAGTTGGCACAGGTGGCAGCTTGTCCCTGGGTGGCATCTTGATATGCGTGGAAATCCAGCAGGCAGACTGCCTCTAAGGGCTGAGGGCCTACTTGGTACTGACAAAGGCTTCTGCCCGGGAAAACAAAACCCATAACCCCACATACTTTCTCTCAGTTTGACGAGCTCTGTGGGCACTCTCAAAGCAGCCCGAGTTGGCACAGGTGGCAGCTTGTCCCTGGGCGGCATCTTGATATTCGTGGAAATCCTGCAGGCAGCTGGCCCCCAAGGGCCAACGGCCTACCTGGTACTGACAAAGGCTTCTGCCCGGGAAAACAAAACTCAGAACACCACTTTCCTGGTCTCAGTTTTTAGAGCTCCATGGGCACTCTCAAAGAAGCCCGAGTTGGCACAGGTGGCAGCTTGTCCCTTGGCGGAAACTAGATTTTCGTGGAAATCCTGGTGCCAGTCTCCCCCCAAATGGCCGAGGGCCTACCTGGCCCTGTAAATGTTTCTGCCCGGGAAAACAAAACCCACAAACCCACGTTCCTGGTCTCAGCTTGAAGAACTCCGTGGGCACTCTCAAAGCAGCCCGAGTTGGCACAGGTGGCAGAATATCCCTGGGCAGCATCTTTATATTCAGGGAAATCTTGCTGTCAGGCTGTCCCTAAGGAACAAGGGCCTACTTGGTACTGACAAAGGCTTCTGCCCTGGAAAACAAAACCCAGCACCCCACGTTTCTGGTCTCAGTTTGCAGAGCTCCATGGGCACACTCAAAGCAGCGCGAGTTGGCACAGGTGGCAGC